>NC_135634.1:33947500-34202500 GCF_053574225.1 Canis aureus | reverse complement strand
CTCCTATCTCTTTTTGTTTATCTGCCCCCATCATCCAAAGAAAAAAATATGTACCTTAGACCATGACTTGTGCTCAGTTTCCATAGACATGGAATGAAAGAATGAAACATAATTAGGCCAGATGTTTGTATGCCCTTCACCATCCCCCGAGAAAAATAACTTATAGGGTTTCATCATAGGAAAAAAAACCCAAATATTTAAAAGGATGTGACAGTTGTTTGGGGTGAGGATGTAAGTGCACTGGCAAAAGAGAAAGGTCTTTAATATATTCCAGCAGACTATCTAGAGGGTACAGTAGTTTTAGAAATTATTTTGTTTCATATTAGCAATTCTTTCTTGTCTTCATAAGGTGACTAGATGACCCTCAGAAGTATTAATAATTTAGTCTTAATAGCCAAAATGATAGACTTCATCAGGATGAGTTTTTCTTTGATGTTTGTACTCACTTTTACTACACTAAATTTAAAATCAGGGCAGCCCCGGTGGCCCAGTGGTTTGCGCCGACTTTGACCCAGGGTGTGATCCTGGAGTCCCATGTCGGGCTTCCTGCATGGAACCTGCTTCTCCCTCTGCCTGTGTCTCTGCCTCTCTCTCTCTCTCCACCCCCGCCCCCATGAATAAATAAATAAAATCTTAAAAAATAATAATAATAAAAACATAAAATCACAGATGGTTTGAAGGGATACAGAGAAGCCCAGATCTGAAGTCAATATTGAATAAACTCTGATTCAGGGCTTAATGTCATGTGTTTAGTTTGGAATGACATTCTTTAAACAGTTTGGAACAGATGTGAACAAAAATGAAAATGCCAATATTATGTACAAGGGGGCTAGACTCCAAAATTGCCCCAAACACATTAGAAAATAAATTAGCAATCCAGAGCAGTGCGTGTTATATTAATGTTGTCAATGCATTTTAACCTTTCTAAAACTAATAAACAGTAAAATAATGATCTAACACAATCCGAAGTAATAGTTTTATTTTTCTCGATCTAGTTTTGCTAGTTAGAAGTAATCCAACAAGTGAGTTCTGTGGGAGAGAGAAAGTAAGAATTAAAATGCATTAGTAGAAACATATTGTGTTACATCTCAGATTTGTATAATCCCTGGATGGCAGTTAGTTGTGTTTATTCCACAGGCTTCAAAATAATTAGCCTGATGTTATTCAGCTGGGAAGAGGTTGTGTCATTTCCATCAACCTTAAGGATGAATGAGCCAAACAATATTTAAGTCTGTAGCATATCTCTAACTGCTGTCTAATTTGTTATAACTCAAATCTCATTCTTTTGGGGCCTTCTTGGTTTCACAGAAATAAGAGTCATTAAAAGAAATTCTATCTGTTTCCTTTAGAGAATGTGTTGCAAGGGTTTCAGAAGAGCTAAAAATCTGTTGATTTCAAACTTAAGAGAGTTTGCTGGAAGCTTTTTAAAAAAAAATATTCTGGTTTATTTGCTGATTTATTTTGTTTGCCATTTGGAAGTGCTTGGCTATTAAAGAATTGGAAATAAATTTCTCCACTTTTTATATTTGACTCTATATTTAAGTAAATTGGTAATTTCTGATTTCATGAAACATTAAGATTTAGATACTAACTAGAAGTCTGGATGTGAGTGTGTATATTAAGAAAACTTGCAGTGGTTAGATTGCTTGTTTCCCTCACCACTTCCGAAAGGGGAATGTGTGTGGGATATGATTTTTTGCTTTTATGAAAAGAGTCAGCTATGATTAGTTATTATTTTATGACCTCAGGGAAACTTGGACTAATATTTACTCTCAGAATAATGTGTATAATGGATGAAACAATTTTTCATACAGCATTTTTAGAAGAGTTACTCTGGTTGCAACATTGGTGAATATATGGCCTCATGAATTCCATATTAATGGGACGAATTGCATTGATTGGACACAATCCACTAGATAGCATGCAGTTGCCTTATGGTATGCTTGTTTGGTTTTATGGGTTTACAAGAAGCTCTAGAGAATTGTGTCAATACCATCAGTTCATTTCTGTTGAAAGTTATTTTCTTACCTCTTCGCATCTTATTATTTTGAAATAATTACAATAATTATGAATATTTTAATTAAATGTTAAGAAAATGATTAAGAATGTTCCTTTGGACTTTTGAATTTTTGCTGTCATTTTTTTAATAAAGTAATGTTACTATTTTCCCTTACAGAAAATTAATTACATAGAAATAAAAATGCCCAATGATTATCTCTGTAACAGCAAGAAGTCATTGAGGTCACTTACGTAGTTCTGGAAGTCTTGACTGTGTAATGAGACTTATTTTACACAATCAGTTAAAACTTTACCCAAATGACCATCACCTTTTCAAAGAGATTATAGGGAATGCTGTATTTATTTGCATAAAATCACAGACTACTTGAACTGTTCTTAAAGATCATTTAATCTGCCCTGTCTTTTCAAACAATTAAAAAATTAGAACCAAACCCAAAGTTCAAGTTTTCTAGGGTTCAATCTATGGTTTTAAGGGATTTTGAAATGTTTTTAAGAATAAATCTCAGGGCACATGCACCCTAACGTTTATAGCAGCAATGTCCACAATAGCCAAACTATGGAAAGAGCCCAGATATTCATCAACAGATTAATGGATAAAGCATATGTGGTATATATGATATATATATAATGGGGTATATGATGTATATTATATATGTAATATATAATACATATATTAATTATATATAATATACATTAAATGTATATGGCATATATATATTATATATGCCATATATATAATATATACCATATACCCCATTATATATATCACATATATATCATATATAATATATAACGGGGTAACTAGGTGATAGCCATTAAGTATTTGATGGAATATCACTGGGTGTTATGTGCAACTGATGAATCACTAAATTTTTCCTCTGAAACTAATAATATACTATATATTTATTACATTGAATTTAAATTATAGAAAAGAGTAAATCTCAAGCAAGAGAAGCTAATGCACCCCTTTGATTGTCCATTTTTGACCTAATGAGTTTTTAGCCAATTTAATTACTTTTCCTATTTTTCGAAGTTAGAAGTAAATGGCCCTTGAGTTGTCAAGTGCATTTAGCCATCCTAAGATGATAAAAGAAAATTGACATAACTAGGAATTTTTTTAAGTTTCTGCTTTAGTTTCTAAAGAAAAATTTAAAAATATTTTCTGGAGCACCAAGCATTGGAATAAGTGTACAAGTCATCCAAGATGACTCACTTTTATTTGTTAAAAGATCAACAATAATAACATAAATTTATATTATCATAGAATTTAGGTTTGAATACTTTAATGAGATGAGATTATCTTTAGAGAGCACTCTGATAGACATGACATAGATAACTAAAGCCTTTCCAGTCTGCAATATAAGTAAATTGCTAGGCTGCCCATACTCTGGTCTTTGTCTCCTATTGCATCTATATTCTGGGTTGACCAGCAGCCCCTTGAGAAACCAAAGGACTGGTCTATTGACATTTCCTTAAGGACTTGATCAAGTGGGCAAATAAAAAAGAAAATAGAAAATTAAATGTTAGCTTTGGGAAAACTCTTAATTCCTCTTAAGAATAACTTGTTGAGAGGTACCTGGGTGGCTCAGTTGGTTAAGCATCTGACTCTGACTTCGGCTCAGGTCATGATCTCAGGGTTGTGAGATCAAGTCCCAAGTCGGGCTTGTGCTGGCATGGAGCCTGCTTAGGATTCTCTCTCTCTCTCTCTCCCTTTGTCCCTCCCTTGCTTATGCTCTCACTCTCTCTGTCTCTCTCAAAACAAAATTAAAAAAAATAACTTGTAGAAACATGTTGATATGAGAATTCAAAGCAGTAGAAGGTTGGATGAGATAACTGTTCAATTCTCTCTGTATGACTTCAACCTCAAAAATTCTCCTTTCAGACAAGTAAAACTGTTCTAATTGTTTGCTTCTCTAACTTTCACTCTTTTCATGCTTTGTAAGCAAAAATGAAAGTATTATTTATCTGTATTGCAAAATCCACACATTGTATGGAGCTATCGGAGCTTTCCTTATTGTCTTTTAGTTTTATTCATTGGTATAAATAATCACAGTTGGAAACATATAAGAGAAAATATTCCAGTCAGAAATGGCATACACTAGTTATTTCATTTTTGTAACACTGTGTAGTTTTCAGAATGCTTCTACTTAATTATGCTGACATTGATTAGTGTCTTAGTTTGGCTTCTGCCTTCCTGTACCAGCTTTTGCCTGTACGCTTGCTACATTCATTCCTCTGCAGAGGATTCAAGGTAGCAAAGAGAAATGGAAACATCCAACAGAAATATTTTCACCAAATAGAGAAACACTTGTAAACTTTCAGTGGGGAAATATTTGAAGATAATAGGTTCAAGATTTGTGGTTTCTGGTTTTGTCTGTCTCTACACTTAACTCTCTGACATAATTCACTTAAGCCTCTGTGTGTGGCATTATTCATCAGAAATGCAATAAGGCTGATTATTACCAACCAGCTTGCTTACTTGTTCTTGCTTGTTTGTTCTGCTCTGCTAAATCTTTTCTTACCCCTTTTTCCCCTCTCAGTAAATACTATCAAGGAACTCCCTGGAATAAAGAACTATGAAGTGGTTTATCCCAGAAGACTTCATCCACTACATAAAAGAGAGGTCAAGGACCCAGACCAACAGGTACAGCTTTTGACTTAACAAAGAATCTTGAAAAAATACACACACACACACACACACACACACACATATATACACACACACATACAATATACCTATAGATGTGTAAACTATAACATATATATACATACTTATATATAAACATTTGCATTTGTTATTTTACTTTTATTAATCTTTGCGATAATGTAATGTTTTCTTATCAGCCTCATTTTGAAGATTAAGATTCTGACAGTTGAAATAAACTGCCTAAGGTCACATAGAGAGTAAACATTAATACTTTTATGGTAATTTATAATTCTGTGTACTCCCAAAGAAATTAGATACAACTTATTTTATCTATTATTAATCTATCATCTCTGTATCTATGTACACACATACAAACAAAGCCATGAACTACAACTGAAGTAGAAAATAAAATATTGTGGATGAATATTAAGTTAGGATGAATTACTAATTAAACATGAAATTTATCTTTGTCTTTTTTAAAGTGAAAGTTATTAAAGTTTGTATAGTTCTTACTACTTAATGAAAAAGCACACAATCAATCAAAAGATAAAGTTAAAACATGATGAGTCTTTCAACAATTTTCCAAGTTCGTGCACCCAGAAGTCTTCTGCTGGGAGCCAGGAAAAATATAGATAAATGAGACATAAATAATAATTTGTGGAAATATGATAAGATGACAATCCCTTGAAGTACATACTCCCCCACTGGGTAAGGTTCCCAATGGAACCTTTTCCTTCTAAAGCAAACGTTTAATAGCAAAACCCTTAACAGACCTTGTTTATCACAATAATTCTCCCCCAACAAAATGTTTCTGTTAAATTTGAATGGGACCTCTATGCGTTGAATCCTCATCAGTATGGCTTCCTTTAAATGCTTCTCAGAATTCTCTTAAAAATGCCAGATCTCTTTTGTCATCGAATATTTTAAGGAAAATTTGAATACATATCCAGTGTTTTTATCACAGTTATAAGGTGATTTCCTTACAAAACAAATTTAAGCTTTTGAACAATTTATTTTGATGAAAGCCATAGATTAGTTACTGGCACCTAGTAGATGATCAATCTTAACTTTTGGAATAATTGAGAAGATGGAGGTAGTGATACAATGTGCTTGATATTTATCAAAAATACATTGTTTATCTAGTCCACAACTCAGTTAACTAGTTGTACCTACTTCTGTTGTTTTGTCCATATTCTGACCTCCAGTCAGCCTGGAGAAGACCTCCAGAAAAAAAATAATCAGTAAGAAGAGTCTTCGTAGTCTTTGGGTCTGGGTGCACACTATTCCTTCTTCTCAAATAACTCCCCCAACCCTTGCTTCACCTGGCTAATTCATATCTCAGCTTGCATGTTACTTCCTTAAAAAAGCCTATCCTAATGTTAAGATGTTAGACATCCTACATTGCATTCATATTTATATCCCTTATCATATGACAAAAATCACTTTTACTATCTGTCTTTCCACAAGATTATAAACTTTCTGACAATAGGTATCAATTCTTCTCGCTTAGAGTTGAATTTCCAAAACCGACTAGAGTCATGCGTATAACTAACACTCAAGTAATATTTGTAAAATGCATGGGTGGTTGGGTGGATGGATAGATAGATGGGTGGATATAAAGGTCTCAGGTAATTGGTCTATCCAGCTGGCAGAGTTTTTAATTTGTTAAAAGAAGCTAGAAGCAGACATTTGCTTTATAAACTATATAGACTGTCATTAAGGAAAACAAGCATTGTTTGCTAATGATTAAAAAGATGAACATAAAAAAAGATGAACACAGCCAAATGAATATTTGTATGTGTTTATAACTACCAGTAAATGTTTGTGCATTTTTGCAGGAAAAATTTGAAACCGAATTGAAGTATAAAATGACTGTTAATGGGAAAATTGCAGTACTTTACTTGAAAAAAAACAAGTAAGTGTTTTTACTTCTGATGATATCCTTACCAACAGCAAATTAGCATGTGGAAAGTGGGATAATTGAGGCGGTTTCTGTTAAAGCTATCAAAAACCTCTGCTAATATGCTTTTTCTTTCGATCAGCCCAAGGAGTTTGCCGAATAGTTGTTCCTACCCAAGTAGTGAAAATGCATTGAGTAAAACAACAGTTTACTAGTGTTGCAATCCTTCTAGTAATAAAACACAATGAATGAGATACAAGCAGATATACATTTTATCAAATTCTATGAAAAAGCAGATTTTTAAATCTTCTCTACATTATTGTAGTTTATTATTCTAATACTGAAAGAGTAGGTTTTAAAACAATTTGTTACCATTTCCATCAGGGGAAAAAAAAGAAAAAAGGCGTATATAATTATATAAATTCTAGGACCAAAGACTTAATCAGCAGTAAAACCAGAATTTGACTCTCCTGATTCCAACCTCAGTGCTCTTCCACCAGCTACACACTAACCCACCCAGTTTCTCATGCATTACATTGTCCTTTTGTTCCTCATTTTCTTCACTCTAGTCAGTTACATTCAATATTTCTTTCCAGTTTCATTGGCTCATCTCTTACTCATTTTTTAAATATTTTATTTATTTATTTATGAGAGAGAGAGAGAGAGAGGCAGAGACACAGGCAAAGCGAGAAGCAGGCTCCACGCAGGGAGCCTGATGTGGGACTCGATCCAGGGTCTCCAGCATCACGCCCTGGGCTGAAGGTAGCACTAAACTGCTGAGCCACCCGGGCTGCCAATCAGCTCTTATTCAGTTCTTGATCATCCCATATTTCGACTATTTCAAAAGTTGTTTTCTCCTCTAATTTTGTGCTTTCAATCCTTAAACTATTTTATACAGCACAGCAAGATGTTTTCTCTCAAATAGACTATTGCCTTTCCCAAAAAAAGAAAAAAAAAATAACTGATGACCTTTGGAAACAGTGTGGCAGGATGGAAATAGTACTGGTGTGGATTTTAGGCAGACCTAGATATGATCTTTTGCCACTGGAACTGTATCATCTCCTCTGAAACATAAAGTGAGTCATCTTTACCTTGTAGGATTGCAGAAAGGGTTAAAAGAGTGATCTATGTAAATTGTCTAACTCAGTGGCTGATAAAGAGATAGCATTAACATATACTGGTTACACCCTTTCCTCCTTGCCCTGCCTCTTTAAAAAGTATATTCAGCCTGTGTCACCTGGGTGGCTCAGTGGTTGAGTGTCTGCCCTCAGCTCAGGTTGTGATCCCAGGATCCTGGGATTGAGTCCTGCATCTGGCTCCATGCAGGGAAACTGCTTCTTCCTCTACCTGTGTCTCTGCCTCTCTCTCTCTGTCACTCATGAGTAAATAAATAAAATCATATATATATATATATATATATATATATATATATATATATATATCCAGACTCCTACATGCTTCTGGGTAGTTGAAAGAATTCTGAGAAGCTCAGTGAAAATGCCAGAAGGGCCCCAACTACTAAACGCAAGCAGTTCCCAAGAAACTTTCAGTTGCTATAGTTGCTAGCCTTTGCAGGGAACTGAAACAGGACAGGGGGAAAGGTAGTTACAGTAAACTGGTGAGGAGCACTGCTCTTTCCAATCATTTTTAGCAACTCTACCCTTCTCAGTTACATTTCTTCTTCAAATATCCCCCCTGAGAAGTATCAAAGCCTGATGAGAAAGCAGACACTATTCCACTCTGCTCAGGAATGTCTCTAGCCCTCTCAGTGTTTGCGTTGTAAGCATCCTCTTCATGCTTGGACTAGTTTTGAGAGCTTTGGAGAAGGAGTTAAACTTTCCTGCACATCCAATGGAAGCTTTTGCCTGATCACAACACTTTTCAATTAGCATGAGTAGCCTGAATTTTTTTCTTTCTTTTTTTTTATTCCAGTGGTCTCCTTGCTCCTGGTTACACGGAAACACATTATAATTCCACTGGAGAGGAGATCACCACAAGCCCACAAATCATGGTAAAAGAGCATCTTAGAATCATTGTCAGTTGACACACCCAAAGGCAGTGTCATTGCCAAAAAAATAGTGAAAGTGAAACAACATTTACAACATTGGTGTTGTAATTTCTTAATAGATCTTCTATTTCCAGCAGTAGTAATTTCTTAATAGATACTTTGAAATCTGTACAGTTTGACAAGAACAAAGGCATTCCCTGCCTTCCAACTGGAAGAGGAGAGTGGGAACGAACCTCTCATTTTCATTAGAAGAGTGAAGAATTCATTACATCTTGTGTTCTTAGTCAACGCCAATCACCTCTGTAGATCATTCTGTCTCTTGAACTCAAGACTATTTCCTCAATGACAGAATTATACAATTCTGTTTTTTGAAAATATTTTTTATTCTTGACTCTTATTTAGAGAAGATGGCGTGTGAAGTAGTGTGTGTGGGGGTATATTCTATTGTTGCCATCTTTTTAGAGCTCCATTTTTCCATGGAAGGCCTTCACGCATTCTCTCTATAGTGATAACTTAGACATTTATGTGGGCCAGTACTTCATCTGTCTCAAAGTAGAAAGGTGTGCTTGATTAAAGTACATCCACATGGAAAAGTGCTAGGATTGGGCATTTGGCTATATAGAGAAGTGGATGTTACACTAACCCAGTTAATCTGCTGAAACTCTTTGAATAAATCAAGAATAGTAACGTAGTCTCAATAACCCATTCACTGGAAAGAGCTTACAGGTGTCAGAAAAAAAACATTAATGAGCAATCAGCCAAGGGAGAGAATGATTGTCTGATGTTTTGAAGGCTCAGATTTTAAACTTCTATCTATAAGTTTGTCTCTACCAAACTGCATTCACCACCATTGTCCTTTTTCTGCAAAACCAATATTTATTTAGGAAATTCTCATTAAGCATTGGGTTAATTAACTAAATATTAAAAATTTTAACCATAAGAAACTTCTTGACCATTTTTTTACATCTCTGAGTTGATTGTTGTTCAGCATAAAATGGTTTGGAAACAATATAGATCTTGTTTCAAGATTTCAAGTTAAAATTTCATAGTGGATCTCAGAAACATGCACTTTCCTTTACAAAACCCCCATTTCCATTTATTTAGGATGACTGCTATTACCAAGGACACATCATTAATGAAAAGGTTTCAGATGCTAGCATCAGCACATGTAGGGGTCTAAGGTAAGCCTTCATGAACGGTTTGTGTATACCTGTTTTAGTGGGCAGAGTGTGAGTGTTTTAATAAACCTGAATAATCTCAAATATGATGAATCATACTGTAGTTAAATATGAATCTGAAGGATTACAGGATTTTGAAATTAAAAAGAAACAGGGCTTCTCTTGATAGTGGCTTGTAAATTTACACATTTGAATTGCTTGCAGCGATGTGTATGTTTGTCTGCTTGTTTTCAAATTACAGATTTTTGAGTCTAACCTTTTAGGGAATGAGAGCTCTTCTCCAACCTTCTCTCTCTCTCTTTTTTTCCCCCAAACTTCTCTCTTTACTGTAAACTCTTTCTTAAGCTTGTCCTAACCATGCCCATGCCATTCTTTTCTTCTGTATATTAATGACTCCCCAGACATCTGTCTACGGTGAGATAGTTCTTCTGATGCCCAGACTTGATTATCTAATCTTGTCTTTCCTCTATCAGTATCTCTTCCATATCTGGATAGATTAATGAAATGTAAATCTTAATGAACTTCAAATCAAACTAGTGATTTTTTCCCAGATCTTGTATTTTTCCAGTGTTCCTGATTTTTTTTTTCAGTGTTCCTGATTTGAGTAAATAATATAACCAACCACTTGTCCCATCCAGAAACCTAAATTCCTTGATGATTTTTTGACTCTCAGCTACCCATTTTCAACCCATTATTAAGCCCTATTGATTATATGTTCTAAATATTTGCTGAGATTATTCACTACATTCTTTCTCTACTGGCACATCTTAGTCCAAACTACCATGATCCTTTATCAAACCATTGCAACAGACCACCTACTTATCTCCTCATATCTACTCTTGTCTTCTAGTTCTGTGTACACTTCAGCCAGTCTCCTATTATATATTCTTATACTTTTTCATCCTAGCAGTTATCTGTAATTATGAGTATTTCATATATGTCATATAATTGTATTGTTTATAGGTCAGATGTGACTATTTGTTCCACATACATCTTTCTCATTTGACTATAAGCTTCATGAGAAAAGAAACCATGATTCTATCTTATTGTCTGCCCTTAATCCAGTGACTAATGTATAATGGGTGCTCCCTAAATATTAAGTGACTCTTAGCTTGGGGCTTCAGCAGAGATAATTGAGAAGAAATTGGTAACATTTGTTGATCATGTGCTTTATTTATTGTGTTCTTCAATATTAATAATCATTCTATTGGGTAGGTATTATGCTAATGTTATAAATAGAGAGGCTATGTGAGGTTAGGTAATCTTCCCATTGTATCATAGCTAAGAAGTTATAGACACAGATTCTTAACTCTTCTTTTTCAGACCCCAAATTCTTCATTTTTCAGTGCACCTGTAGAGCAGACAAGGTACTAGAATTGGAAGACCACTGGGTAAGAATCAGGAAATTTCCATTCTAGTGTCAGCACTGATGTAAGTTAGCTATGTGACATTACAGTAGTCACTTCTTCCCAATAGGTCCCATTTGTTGGGAGGAAAAAAAATAAGTTTAGGTCATCTCTAGGTATCTTTAGCTGCAATGTTACAGTATATTCTACTGCCATGAGCTTGAAATTATGTGGTATTGGTAACTTTTTGGAGTCTATAAGTCTATAGCACTCAAAAGCAGAAATATTTTTTAAAAAGCCCGGATTCTCATGTTTTTCAGGGGCTACTTCAGTCAGGGAGATCAAAAATACCTCATTGAACCTTTAAGCCCCACCAATGATGATGGGCAGGAACATGCACTTTTCAAGTATGATCCCCATGAAAAGAAGACTAACAGCACCTGTGGGATGGATAACATATTGTGGGCACATGGATCTCGGCAGAGTGTGGCCACCAGACTGGTGGTATGCCTACTTTTATTTTTTATTTGCAGTGCTCTCATGTATCCTGTCCTGGCTACCCAGGGTTCCAGTCTTAGTAGTTACAATTAAGGGAAGCTTTATAGTCATTGTTGAACTCTTAGTACTATGGTAGGCTGTAGACATCAGAACTTTGTTGTACACTGATGATTTATTTAATAAGTATTTGCAGATTAGCTATTATCAACAACAATGTGCCAGGGTTAAAAAGAAGTATATATATATAAGCCTTTCCCTCTAGAAACAGCCAATATTGACAATACTACAACATACAAAAAAGGTTTAAGTATTATTACTTTGACATAAAATATCCTACTGTCTTCATAAATGAACTCACTCAACAGATTTCTTTCTTGCCATAGGTGGTGGGAATGTAGTAGGGAGCAAAATTAAGTACAGGCTATGCCCAGAGGGACTTAGAATAATCTTCCATATATGAATTCAAGTTACAGTCACAGAAGAAAAATGAATATGGCCTGTTTGAAACCATAAGGTGTACATAAAAAGTTATTGCCATAATTACTTTCATATCCTTCAGGGGACACTTTATATCCAATCATATCTTCTAAATGTTCCCAGAATCCATAAGAACTGGGTAGAATGAGTCTAAATAAAGGAAAATCTCCTTTGGGTTCAGTTTGTTGTGGGTTTAAATTCTACCATTGATGTGTTATCTAGGAACCCAGAACTACTCCTAGAGATGAAGGATAAAAGAATCAAGGATAATTTCTAGACTTGGGCCAGAGCAAATGATGAATGATAGTATTGTTAACTGAGATAGGAAGAATGAGGGGGAAGCAAGTTTTGTCTGAGGTTTGGGAATTGGTAGTTATATTTTGACCACATTAAGTTTGTGGTATTAGACACTTGAATGAATGCATGAAATAGATAGAGTTCCTATTTAAAGAAGGTGTAATACAGGATGGGAAGGATCTATGGATAAAGAATGGGGCCCCGGGTTGAGCTTTTATGAGGGTCACTGGTATGGAGAGATCAAACAGAGGAGGGATGACAGTGAGTTACAAATCCCTGTATGATTAGGGCCCCACTTCCCTTTGTAATCTCTCTACCTTCTATTCCCCACCCACTGACGACTTCCCCTATTATGTTCTGACAAACATAGACTTTTTTTCCTGGGCTTTAATCATGTCAATATCAATTCACTTCAGTCTTTTTGTTCATTTTTTTCTCTGCTGGAATTATCTTCCAATTTATCTTCCCTTGCCTGGTTTCTCATTTTCATTAATATGTCTGCTGCATGACCAACTCCTCAGAGCTTTCCCTAACCATCTATTCTAAAATAACTACCTCATCACTCAATTCCACATAACTCCATTTAATCCTCTGCATAGAACTAATCACCACCTGATTTATCTCTGCCTGTTTGCTGAGCGGGAGCTCCTTATACTACAGACCATTTCTGTTTCACTGCCTTATTCTTAGTGGCCACAGCACCGGAGTACTGTGCTAGAGCACAGATTATGTGCTAATGAATATGCTGCTCCTCTGGACCCTGGGAGGGAAGTGTGTGGCTCATTGGACTACACCTAAAAGTCTACTTTCAGTAATGTGTTCTTGCTAATGGAAGCTTACTTACCTGTTAAAAGACAAGCACTTCGGGATCCCTGGGTGGCGCAGCGGTTTGGTGCCTGCCTTTGGCCCAGGGCGTGATCCTGCAGACCCGGGATCGAATCCCACGTCGGGCTCCCGGCATGGAGCCTGCTTCTCCCTCTGCCTGTGTCTCTGCCTCTCTCTCTCTTTCTCTGTGTGACTATCATAAATAAATAAAAATTAAAAAAAAAAAAAAAAAAAAAGACAAGCACTTCCAGAAATGCAACATAATAAACTTTGATAGTTTATTATTTAGTATGAATAATGTATCTGCTACTTTTCAGTGAAACAATCCACTATGAAATGTACCTTTTGTTATGGTTGTTTTGTTTTGTGGAGAAAAAGGAACAGAAAATAGGGAAGCTTCGAATGTGGGAAAGAGATTCAGCTCTGTCTGAGGAGAAAAGAGCAGACTAGGTACCATGGTGGCTCTGGGCATTGCCCATTGCTAAGGAAGGGGGTGCTCATTGGGAGGGGGATAAAAGGCTACTTAAAACCACCACCACCAACAACAACAGCAACAAGGACAACAAGAGAACTCTAGAAGGGTGCTGAAGTCAGAGTCTCTCTATTTCAGGGCAGGAATAGTGGAGACAGCCCATTGTTAAAAAAAACAATCCAAACTTTGCAGACCTATGAGTTAGCTGTGCAATCATTTAAATTCTGGCAAATTGAAGGGGTCAGACTAGATTACCACTGATGTCCCTTCAAGCTCTGATATCTGAGCCTTGTCTGTGGATAATTATGGTTCCTTAGTTAGAGTTAAAATGGTATGTTTTCCTTTATTGCCAGACCTTTTATAATTTTTTTTAAAAAACAATATTTTATAAAATTACTCATTTCAAATAAAAGGATGACTCTTGCAGAGAATGATGTTGTCTCAGTAATTTTCTTTTTTATATTTATTACAGAAATCAAATGACCAGAAGGGTCCAGAACGTAAGAAATACATAGAATATTATTTGGTCCTGGATAATGGTGAGGTAATTATAACAGATAAATGTGTCTTTTAAAATCCCCTTTTATATAATTTGTTATGGGAAGTATTAAACATATGGATCAGTTTTGAAAAATCATGAATATGAATTATTCTTTTCTAAGAAATGTTCTTATTCTAGGAAATTTGAAATATAATGATATGATTTCTCCTTTTCAGGAATGTGCACCTGATATAATATACATAAAGTCAATTTTTTGCACTTTATCCTTTATTATTGTCTCCAACTTTGTTTCCAATTAAATACCTTTGTCATTTTGTCTTTTATTAAGCAGTAAAATCGCTGGTAAGTTAGAGTTTATCCTCATCAAGGAGTGATAAATGTACAAGACTAATGAATGGAATCTTCTAAAAAAGGATTTTCTTTGGTAATATACATTGTTTATATTATTTTACAAGAATGCAGTTTCATATATTAGAAACCTAACATTTACATGTGTGTGATCTCAAAAGGAAAAGTTTTGTGCTATGATAATATGAGTAAGTTAATTTGTTTGGGCCCTAAAGGTTGGCTTCTCATTATACTAAATTCATTTGCCATTTACCATTCATATACATTTTTTAAATGAATAAGCTATTCCTTACACTGATTCTGCACAGTTTATGAAATCATGGTATTTAAATGGAAATTTATTTGGAATAATTCCCTAGAACGTTACACTGAGCTACTACTTCAGGAGTAAACATCATCTCTACTCTGAAAGTGCTTTAGTTTAGCTAAAGAAATAAGGAAGCATTTTGCTTCTAGCTTTTAACTGTTACCTTTTATAACTGATTGTTAATTATAACCACTGATAAGTAAAAATAAACTGAAGTTGCCTTTTCTTTTTTTTACCTTCCAATTATACTCATTTCTATCAGTGCCCATATTTTGTCATGGTTGGTTTTGTTTTTTGTTTTTTAGTTTAAAAAGTACAATCAAGATCGAGAGAAAATAAGAAAGAGGGTGTTTGAAATGGCCAATTATGTCAACATGGTATGGTATACTTTATTAAGTGTAATTTTAACAATTTGGGTGTTTCTATGAATGCTTATGAAGCAGCGAGATAAAGTCAATACTCCTAAGACTAAAATTGCTAATTGGTCCTTGAACTTTTGCTACTTAATTGAATATTACTATTATATGATAGAGATGTTTCTCACCTACTTGCCACACTATTCTCAGGTTGATGAAAGTAGAAGAGATGGTTTGGTTTGAATTGTTTTTTGTTTTTTTTAAAGTCTGGGGAGACATCACTGGCCAGCAAATCCCCACAGGAAGCCAATGTACAGAAGACCATGAAAAAACAAATATAATCAGCCAAATTCTGGCACAGTAGCATCTTTCACTATATCATCTCACTGAATCATCAAAATAACTCTGAGATATTCCTAAACCTAATTTATATCTGAAGAATTAGATTCTGGGAAGCAAAGTAACTCCTAAAATCAGAGTTAGGAAATGCTAGAGATAAGATTTTTAACTTGGTCTCGTTGGATTTCAAAGTCCATTTCAATTGAAAAGATTTTGATTTTGGTCTGTAAATAAGACTTTATCATCTAATTAACAAAACCCTTTAAAAATGACTTCTGTATCCCTTCTTTTTAAATCTTAATGTCTTGTTAGTTGAACATACAGTTAGTCTGCCTACGTAAGTGGGTGAGTCTCTTTGTAAAAGCCTGCAAATTCTCTAAGAATAGAGAGAAAATGAAGGTTTGAAATCACATTTAATGAACAATGCCATCCATATCTTGTCTCTTCACCACAAAGATAATGCTGACTCTTTTTAAAGAACTCTCCAAACTGGCCATATTAATTGAGCATCTTCTTTGTGATAGGAGCTTTTCTTTCTTTTTTATTTTTAAATATTTTTATTAATTTATTTGACAGAGAGAGGGAGAGAGAGAGAGAGAGAGAGCACAAGCAGAGAAACTGCAGGCAGGGAGAGAGGCAGAAGCAGGCTCCCCTCTGAGCAGGAAGCCCAATGCAGGGCTCGATCCCAGGACCCTGGGATCATGACCAGAGTCAAAGACAGATGCTTAATCGACTGAGTTACCCAGGTGCTCCATGACAGGGACTTTTCTAGATGACAGAAATAAAGTGGGGAACAAAACCGACAAATAACCTTTCAAGGAGTTTACATTCTTGTTCAAGACAAACATAAACACACCAAATAAAAAGTATGTAGAACGGTGATTATAAGTGCTATTAAAAAAAAAAAAGGCAGTGTAAAAACAAGAGAGAGAGAGAGGTTCCTCTTGGTATTGTGTTAAAGAGGGAAGGCCATTTCCAAGGTGTCCAAGGTGACATTTGAGTAGAGAAAGGAAGGGAGAGAAAGAAGTGCCTGATCCTTGGGGAGGGACAACAAGGCAGAGTGAAGTTCTAAGGACAGAACCTAGATCATCATATTTGAGGAACAGGGGGAAGGCCATTGTGGCTGGCATGCAGTAAGTCAGGGCAAGGATGGGAGCAAATGATATCTGACAGGTAGCAGTGTCTGGAACCTTCAACTCCTGGTAAGCCTGTTTAAGGACTTTGTTATTCATGGGTGAGGAAGACATTGGGAGAATCTGCTGAGGTGTAAGACGTTCAGATGTGTGTTCTTAAAAGATTGTATTGGCCATTATGTTGGAAATAAACTGAAGGAAAGCAATTGGCAGAAATAAAACCGGATAGGGAAATCATTACTTGATTCAGGGCAAAAGATGATGGTGGCTTGAGAAAAAGCAGTGGTAGTAGGTCTATTGAGAATAGCTGATCTCTGGTTAGAGTCAACAGAGTAGATGAGGTAGATGAGAGATGAAAAGTATAAGAAAAAAAAGAGTCAAGGGACATTGAGGATTTGGGCCTGAGCAACTTTAAGAATGGGTAATATGGTGGGGGATAGTGACTCAAAGGCAAGATGAGGATTTCCATTTTGGACACATTCAATTTGAGACCTTTTTTTGTATAAAGGCTTAGGTCCAAATCATTATTTTGTTTACTTAAAACTAATATAATGTTATATGTCAATTATATCTCAACAAAAATATTATTGCTTCTTAGTGGGGGTAGTAATGAACAGTGGATTGCTAAGTTTTATTAAAAGTGTCCTATGACTAAGTAATTTTTTAAAATATATGCATGATGTTTCATGTGACATTTTTACATTTAAAAATGAAAATATTAGAGACTTTAAATTTCAAAAATCAGAGAAATAATACTAGGAAATTTCCTGAGATGAAGGGTAGACATATTGTCCATATTGTCAATGCCTTCCACATGTGTAGCATCTAGTAACATGTATGTGCCAGGTTATATGATTGTAAAATTTTGAATCAATGCAGATTAAAGCAAAGATTCATGGATGCCAAAAAAAAAAAAAAAAAGGAAGGAAAGAAAGATTCCCAGGTGAAAATGCTAGATATACAAGATTTATTGGAGTTCAGGGGCAAGGTTTGGGTGGAAATATAAATCCATAAGTCTTTAAAACATACAGTTAGCACAAAACATGGGTCAGCATACTATAGCCTGTGGACCAGATCTGGCCTCTGCCTTTATAAAAGCAGTTTTAATGAAACATAGCCAAGCTCATTTGTTTACACATCTATGACTGCTTTTCTATTATAGTGCCAGTGGTGGTGAGTAGTTATAACCATGCAGCCTTAAAGTCTGAAGCATTTTCTATGGAACTTTAGAGACTAACCTTACCAAACCTCTTATAAGATAACCAAAGGAGTGGGTGTAGATAAGTAGAAAAGAGACTAAGAGACTGAGAACAGATCCTTGAGGTGCTTCTTTGAAGATTGATCAGAGTATGGGAGAAATTGACAGAGACCAAGAAAAAGTAGACAATGAGTTTCAAGGAAAACCAGGGGATAGTGGATAGTGCTGTTCTGGAAGCTACCTGAAACAAAACTCTATCAAAGGAAGAAATGATCAATGATGTTAGTTGCTACTCAGGATTGGCCATTGGATTTAACAAAGTAGAAGTTATTGGTCAACTGGATGACACAAGTCTCTGTGGAGTGTAAGAGGACAAGGCATAATTAGAGTGAGTCCAATGAGAATAGGAAGTGGGATTAGAGAGAGAAGATACAGAAAATCCTCTTCAGAAGTTTTGCTGTAAATGGGAGCAGAGGAATGGAATGGAGAATATGTGATAGGGGGAGAGGCTATAAAACTGTCCCCCCACCATGATGGGTCACCCTTTTTATGCTGATGGGAATGATTCCGTGGAAGACTAAGCATAGAATTGCAAGGAAGATGGAAGGATTACTGGAATAATCTCCTTGATTTGAGAAGAAATGGGAGATCTAGTGCATTAGTGGAAAGGTTAGGCTCACAGCATTGATTCATATAGTAAAGAAGGGGAGGCATAGATTGTTTGAATAGGTATAGGTCAGAAGGTAGACATTTGCTTCTGATTGCTCTGAGTGAATTTGGAAGCAGAGGTATCTGCTCAAGTGAGGTTTTAATAGAGAGTGTCACAATTTCTAAAAACAGAAGAGTGAGCATGAAAAAAAATGTGCAGAAGCCTCTGAGAGTAAATAGATTTTGGAAATGCAGCAGGTTCACTGAGACTGGTAAAGACTACTTGAGGTTGATAGTGATGGCTTCCAAGTGAAAGCAGTCAGCAGAATGTACTGTGTTCCAGAGCAGGGTGCAGGAGAGATGTAGGGAGGAATTGTTTGAACCAGGACTGGACTTTTGTCAGGTGAGTGAAATAAAGCAAGAATGGAAACAGGAAGTTGAGGGACTCGTCAAGGGGAGGGCTTTCATCTGGTGAGATTCTGACTTTTCTTTTGATGATAATTGCATTCCTCGATGCTCTTATTGTTTTCTAAGCTACTTAAAACCATTTCTTCAGGTTTCTCAGCCAGAAGTTGCCCCATGAGAAAGCCTGTCACTGTGCAGTGTTTTCTTCCCCAGCTTTATTGTGACATAATTGGCATCCAGCACTCAGTGAGTTTAAGGAGTCCAGTGTGTTGATTTGATATGCTTACTTGCAAAATGATTTCTGCCATAGGTGAGCTAACACTTCCATCATGTCACATAGCTGCCATTTCTTTTCTGTGGAGAGAACATTTAAAAATTACTCTCACCAATGCTGAAGTAATTAAGATAGTATTATTAACTATCACTACCAAGTGGTACACTAGATCCCCAGAACTCGTTCATCTAATAACTAGAAGTTTACACTCTAACCTACACTGCACAGTTTTGTAAACTATAGTAGCAATTTCAACTTTTGTTTTTAGAGTAAGCATATTGTCTCTAAGTTTAGCTCATTATTTGTAAAGGTTATCCTCTGTGCATTATAGATTATTTGGTTCGGTCCAGGTTTAAGAATTAGAGGATCACTTACTTTATTGTGACTCACAGACGCAGGACTCTTCTTATAGCATGTTCCTTTCCTGGAGTTCAAACCACTGCGTCAACCTTGCTATGACTCAGAACATTGCAAAGCAAGTGCACTTAACTTCATAAATACACTCAAATTGAAGTCATAGTAATGAACTACTAACAGAAAATTAGAATGTTTCTTGAGTTTGCAAGCAAGAGAAGTTTGTTTTCGTGGGAATTTTGTTTCGAAAAAAAGAGTTCTCTGGCCTGAAATAGCTAAGAGTGTCTGCCTTGCAACACAGGTACATTTCACAAGTGTGTTTGGAAAGAAGGTTTTTACAGTGCTGCTATTATTAAGTTCGAAAATGTAAAGTGCATTGAAAATATTGAAAGATAATACAACCATTATGTCGTTCTTTTGACATGTATTCTCTTTGGACAGCTTTATAAAAAGCTGAATACTCATGTGGCCTTAGTCGGTATAGAAATCTGGAATGATGAGGATAAAATAAAGATAACCCCAAATGCAAGCTCCACCCTGGAAAATTTTTCCAAATGGAGGGGAAGTGTCCTCCGAAAAAGAAAACCTCATGATATCGCTCAGTTAATCACGTATGTATAGGTTTTCCTCTCTATATGTTAAGTGGTATTTTGCATAGAAACTTACCAAAGCCTTGACAAAGCAAGTGGTATCTCAGGGTACAGGGTAAGAGGAAATGGCTTACACGGTGGGGTTAAAAGTTTAAAATGTACTCATTTGAATCTTATGGTGAATATGGTCTTACCTTAGTTACCTTGTTCTTTTATTTTGAAAGAAAAGCTAACAACTTAGCAATGATTCATTGGAATTTTGTCTGTTTTGAGTGGGTATACAGGAAGGAATGACAGGTTTAGATAATGGCAAGAGAAATTTTGTTTCAATGTTTTAGAACACCTGATCAGCTTTAAGCACTAGTCAGGACAAACTTCTAGGATAGAAAGAAAATCGCATATGACATTCTAATCCCACACCTCTACCATCCTGCTTTTAAAATGACTAATTAAAAAAAAAGAAAAATGAGAAGTAAATCTGGTGATTATAAATTAGACAAGACTGCTGAGCATATCCCGCAAAAGAAATCAAGAAAATTCTACTGGATAGTTTGCAGCTGGAATCAGATAGAAGGAAGCCACAAGGAATGACAAAATTATTCAAGTTTTACTTCCTAAGAAAACAGGAGTTGTTACAGGAAATAAGAATTAATTAATACTCTGTGCTGGTTATCTACTACACATAACATATCAGCCCATAACTTCCTGACCTAAAAAGAAGTCTTCTTAAATGTCTGTTTCCTTGCCTGATATGGCTGAAGCACAGGCACTTGTTGGTCATCTCCGTATACATAGCTCTCATGTAGCTAACTTGGACTCCTTCCAGCATGGCAGTCTCAGGGTTCCAGATATTTTGCAAGGTGACCAGTTTTCCCCTAGAAGAACCTTTCAAAGAGGACCAAGAGAAAGCTTCCAGATTTCTCATAACTGAAGCTTAGAAATCACACAGTATTTATTAGGTATTTATCCAAAGGATACAAAAATAGTGATTCAGAGGGGCACTGCTCCCCAATGTTCATAGCAGCAATGTCCACAATAGCCAAAATATGGAAAGAGCCCGGATGTCCTTCAACAGATGAATGGATAAAAGAATGAAATCTTGCCATTTGCAATGACATGGTCTATTATGTAAACTAGAGTGTATTATGCTAAGTGGAATAAGTCAGAGAAGACAAATAGTATATGATTTCACTCATATGTGTATTTTAAGAAACAAAACAGATGAATATAGGCGAGGGAAAAGAAAAATAAAATAAGATGGAAACAGAGAAATAGGCAAACCACAAGAGACTCTTAACCCTAAGAAATAAACAGGGTTGCTGGAGGGGAGGGGGGATGAGGTAACTGGGCAATGGGCATTAAAGAGGGCACAAAATGGCAATCCAATATCAAGAATAGATTTCAAAAAAAAATAGATTTCCTGACTAGACTAGAATAAACAGGATAAAAGTACCAATTAGATATGATGGAAGGAAATAATTGCCCTTTCCTTATAAACTGAAAGTCATAGCCTTTACCTGACAAGTCAACATAACTGGGTAAGAACCTTGTTACAACTATACTCACTAAAAAGAGGAACCAAAATAGCTAGCTCCATAATGGGAGAAAATTTTATTTATTGCAAATGAGCTGGTAGTGGGTATTAAAGCTACACAAATGCACATTTGAATATAAGTAATTTTATTTTATTTTATTTATTTTTTTGAATATAAGTAATTTTATAACATACTTTTTGAAGAGGATATGAACGCCATGAATCTTCAAAATATCATACATACTGCAAAATACCACTTCAAGTAACAGATATCTGAAAATTTTTCAAAGGAAATGTAAAGCAGGAAGAAATTCTCTATTTTTCCTTGTTTTGCATGGCAAAATCAATACTCTCTGTTATTAATGATAAGTGGGAAAATATAAGTTCAATTTTTATGTAACTGCATTTACTAAGGAATTTTTAAAATAATGTATTCTTTGCAAACTATTAGAGACAACCCAGGGCCAGGATCTTGAACAGATAGCAGAATAATAACAAAAGCAGCACAAGGAATCATTACAAATTGAAAGAAAAACAAACTGAACAAAACTTAAAAAAGAAATTAAAATTACAAAAGAAAAAAAACCAAAAAAAAAAAAAAGAAATTAAAATTACAAAAGACCAGAGCAATCATCTATGCAACTAAATGCAAGTGGTTCAAATTCCTTTCCAGTAACAAATATTTCAATATTTGTTAACATAAATGCTTCAGTAGCACAAATACCACCAGAATGGGCCCAAATTCCAAATCCCACTATAGCTAAAACTGTACTAAAAGAAAACAAAAGCAGTTGAATATAAAATATGTGAAAGAAAGACGTAAATTAAAACAAAGCATACATTACAATAATACTGTACAAATAAGATTTATTTATCTATATAAATAAAGTATTGAAAATTATTATATCCAGGGACGTCTATTTAGGTGATATGACAACCATTGCATGTAAAAAAAGTCCAACGCAAAAAAAAAAAAAAAAAAAAAAAGTCTAACGCAAATTCAAAACCTGAAAACCTGAAGGAAACATTTAAGTTTTTATTTACAATGTGAGTTTCTCTGTTAAGCATTTAGAGTCCTGGATGAATTGTCTGTAGAGCATATAGTTGAGAATCATACGTTGTTACATCAATTTTTTTTCTTTCTTGCAGAGCAACAAAACTTTCTGGAACAACTGTGGGCCTTGCTTTCATGTCTACAATGTGCTCTCCTTATCATTCTGTTGGCATTGTTCAGGTTTGCTTGAAGATAAATAGTTGGTTCTACAGTCAAGTTGGTCAAACGCTCTTTTTTCTGAATCATGTAGTTTGTGTGTGTGTGTGTGTTGATATGATAGGTAGTATGATTGAATTTCAAATGTTGAAACAATCTTGCATATCGAGCATAGACGCAGCATGGCCATAATGCATTATTTTTTTTATATCTTGCTAGATTTAACAAGCTAACATACCTTGAGGATTTCTATATTCTATATAACCACGAAGGGTATTAGCCTGTAGTTGTCTTTTACTCTTCTGTATTTTTCAGATTTTGTTATTAGGGTAAATCTGGTTACATAAATTGGTATGTTCCCAACTTTTCAATTTTCTGGCAGGTTTTAGTAAAATTGGAATTATTCCTTCTTAAAATATTTGGTACAATTCATCAGTAAAATAACATGGGTCTGACATTTTCATTATGGAAAGGTTCTTAACTACAAATAAAATTTCTTCTACAAATATAGTACTATTCAAGCTATTTATCTTTTCTTGACTGAGCCTTGATAATTTGTGTCTCTAAGGAAAATGTCCATTTCATTTAAATTGGCATAAATATGTTGACAATATTCCTGTTATCCTTTTTTATATCTGTAGAATTTTTTATATCTGTAGTGATGTCTTCTCTCATTCATGTTATTAGTAATTTACTCTTTTTCTCATGGTAAGTCTCAGTGAGGGTTCATTAATTTTATTCACTTCTAAGAACAGCCTTTGCTTTACTGATACTTTATGCATAGTTTTCCTGTTTTCAGTTTCATTGATTTCTACTCTTGTCTTGATTATTGAATTTCTTTTGCTTTCTCTGCATTTAATTTGTTCTCTTCTTTTTCTGTTACTTAAGGAAGAATTTTAGATTGTTCATTTGAGACTTTTTTTCAAATTCAAACATTTAATGCATAAATTTACTTCCATGTACCGCTTTAGTTGAATCCATCCAATTTAGATAAGTGTGTTTTCATTTTAATTCAGTTAAAAATATTTTCTAATTTCTTTTTCGATCTCCTTTTTGACTCATGTATTATTTAGAAGTGTACTGTAATAATTTCTATTATGGATTTTTTATATTTCGTTTTGTTATGATCTGTGTATTCATATACTAGGGCTGCCATAACGAAATACCCTGGGTGTATGGCTTAAACAACAGAAATGTATTTTCTCAGAGTTCTGGAGGCTAAAATTCCAAGATCCAGATGTTGGTAGGTTTGGCTTTGCCTCAGGTCTCCCCCATTGGCTTGCAGATGGCCACCTTCTTGCTGTCCTCACATGGCTTTTCCTCGAAGCACACATCCCTTTCTCTTCAGTCCTGTTGTTTTAAGGACCCAGGAGTACAGTCTTATTAACCTTAATTACCTCCTTAGAAGCCCTATACAGTCACATTGGAGGTTAAGGCTTCAATATATGAACTGGGGTGGGAGGTGCACAATTCAGTCCCTAATAGTCTGGGAAAAGTATTTACAAAATATTTTCCTTAGTAAACTTTTGATATTTTAAACCTTTTTGAGGTTTGTTCTTGATCAATACTGCATGTGAACTTGAAAAAGAATGTCTTCTGCTGTTAGTAGAGGGAGTGTTCTGTAATTGTCAATTACATCAAGTTCATTTATCCTGTTGTTCAGTTCTTTTGAATAATTTATGTAGAAAGAATGGTTAAGTATCCAAGTGTAATTGTATATTTGTCTATTGTTTCAATTCTATAAGTTATCCCTTAATGTATTTTGAAGCTCTGTTAAGCAAAATCACAAATAGAGTTATCATGTCTCTTTGGAGAATTAATGTATTTATTATTTTATATTTCTCTTTTTTCCTGAAATGTTCCTGTTCTGAAGTCTACTTTTTCTGATATCATTATAGTTACTCCAACATTTTGTGGGTGGCTAAAGTTTGCTTGATACAACCTTTTCCTTACTTTTATTTTCAGCATATATTTTTCTCTACATCTAAAGGTTTCTGGTAGACAGTAGATACTTGGGCTTTACTTTTTATCTAATTTGACATTCTCTGTCTTTTATTTGTTGTATTTAAATCACTTATATGTAATATAATTATTGATATTATTGGACTAAAAGCTTCCGTCTTGCTACATGTTTGATATTCCATCATATTCCATTTTTCTGCTCTCCTTAGGATTAAGGATTTTTGAAAATAATTTTATTTATTTCCATTATTAGCTTTTCATTGTTATCTCTCTTTGTTTATTTTTAATGGTTGCCCTGGTTTATTATACAGCTCCATTTGTCTGTTTATACCTTGAAATACTTTTGTTCTCAGGGCGCCTGGGTGGTGCAGTTGGTTAAGCATCAGACTGTAGGTTTCAGCTCAGTTCATGATCTAAGTGATGAGACAGAGCCCCACATTGGGCTCTCTGTGCAACGTGGAGTCTGCTTAAGACTCTCCCTCTCCCTCTGCCCTTCCTCCCTGCACATTGTCTCTTTAAAAAAATAAATACATAAAAATCTTTTTAAAAAAAGAAATACTCTGGAGTTGTTGTACAACAGTATACCCCTAGTTACTCCCTTCCATTTTTTATGCTATTGTTATCATGTGTTTAACTTCACGTACATTATAAATACACAATATATTATTATTAGTTTTTCTTAGTCATCTCCCAGTGCAATTTAAAATAAGAAAAAATAGTATTATTCTTATCTATATTTACCTACATTCATCTTATCACATTCCTAACACTCATCATTTCTTTGTATAGCTACAAGTTTCTGTCTGGTATATATATTTTTTTCTACCAGAAGATTTAAAAAAAACTTTCTTGTAATACTGGTATGCTGTCAATGAATTCTTTTAGTTACTTTCAGATGACTTTATCTCTATTTCTGTTTTGTATATAGTGTCACTGGGTTTGTAATTCTGGGTTTTTCTTTGAGCACTTCTAATGATTTCAATTCACTGTCTGCTGGATTGCAGAGTTCCTGATGAAAAGTCTGGTGTAAACTTTATCTTTTTTGCTCTGAAATGTGTCTTTTTTTTCTACCTCAAGATTTCCCCTTTCTTTTTAATTTTCATCAGTTTGATTATAATTGTGGTATAACTAAGTAGGGTTTTTTTTTTTTTTAAATGGGTAATTTATTCCACTTAGTGTTCCCGGAACTTCTTGGACCACGGGCTTGTATCTGATGTGTTTTGGAAGTTTCTCAACCATTACTTCTTCAAATATTTCTTCTATTTCATTCTATCCCCTTTTTCTTCCAGGGATACGTATGTCTGTGACCATTTTATATTGCCCCTCAAAACTTGTATGCTCTGTTCTGCTGTTTGTTTTCTTTTTTATTCTTTTTGAACTTTGTGTTTCCATTTGGTTAATTTTTGTTGAACTATTAAGACCAGTGATTATTTCCTCAGCTATTCCGAATCTATTCTTAAGCCTGTTGAATACCTCATTCACCTGTTACTGTCTATTTCATTTCTAGCATTTCCATTTGAGTCTTTCTTATGGTGTCTAGCTCTGCTGAAAGTTCTCATCCAGATTTGTGTGATATTCATCTTTTCCACTAGAGCTTTTAACATATTAATCATAGTTGTTTTGAAGTGTTGTCTGATAGTTCTAACATCTGTGTCAGATATGAATCTGGATCTGTTGATTGGCAGGGTATTGCTTTTCTTTCTTTTGGATGCTTATTATTTTTTGTTGAAAGTCAGACATCCTGTGAAAGACACTAATCTGAGGTGTGTGTGTGTATATAATTTTTGGCCTGGAAATGATCATTTCTTTCCTTCTGCTGGGCCTCTTGTGTGAGGATTTGAATCACTGTAGCAGGAGTTGAGCTGGGTTTGGGATTTTGTTGTTGTTGCTATGATTGCCTTCAGTACATCACATGCTTTAAATTGCTCTAACATTGTTTTGTATTTAGGGTGAGGGCTGGTTTTCAGGGGATTTTTCTCAGTGTGTGTTTCACACTCATCTGTAGGTCTTTCCTGGATTCCCCAGAGAGTTTATGCTATTGAATCTCTCAATAGCTAGTTGTTACCTGTTATTGATGATGATTAGGCTTTTGATCAGAGGGGATATTTTCTTTTGTTCTTATTAAGCCTCAGTCTGGAGTTCCTTAGTGTCTTGGGTAGGTCCTTATAGTGTTCCTACTCCACTGCTAAGTGGTAGAGACCTCTCTCTCTCTCTCTCTCTCTCTTTCTCTCTCTCTCTCTCTCTCTCTATATATATATATATATATATATATGGGAAAAATTACCCATTTTTCCAAAAAAACCTAATTAGTTATACCATAATTATAATCAAACTGATGATAATTAAAAAGAAAGGGGAAATCTTGAGGTAGAAAAAAAAAGACACATTTCAGAGCAAAAAAGATAAAGTTTACACCAGACTTCTCGTTATATATATATATATATATATATATATATATATATATAGAAGTAAAATATATATTTATATATTTTTTTTCTGACTTGAAAGAGCTACCATAAAATTGGAAAAGAAATTAGACTATTTAAAGCACTACTTAATAATATGTGATAGTAGAATTGAAAGCTGCAGTAGGAATCCAGAGAAGAGGATTATTGATGAAGGTTAATTTGGTCAGGAAATTTGCTTTAAAGTAAACTTCAAGGGGTGGTTAAAGTTTAGAGACGTATAATAGAGTTCATCTGAAATGAAAGAAACATAGAGGTTATGAAAATAATTATTTAAAGGGAGATACCATAAATTTAAGGAACCTCAAATAAGGCAATGTCTAAAATCTAAACATATCTCCAGTTTTTCTTAGTTTTTTTTTTTTTTTTTTGGTTTGGTTTTGTCCCCATCTGAGTAACTCCATCTTTACTAAATAGCAAGGTTTACCAGGTTCATCCTGATAGAATGATACAATATCATGAATTGTAAGTATTTCCTGTCTTACACAGATGTTCCTTGTTTGCTAGTCTTGTACCATGCCATATGAATCTCTTGATTTGGTTCTTTGGAATGGAGTAGAGAAGGAAATCAAGTTTCAGTGGGTGGATGTAATTGGCACATTCCTGTCTCCTTACTGGGAAATTACAGCCTGCAGTGATTCTCTAGGACTGGTTTATTGCTCCTGAAAAACCTGGAGCTCCCAGTCCAACACTTCTCATCAGAAATAATCTGGTAATGAAGTTGGCTATTGGCTGGACTTCATGCAATGGGCAAGTCTAGAAGTCACTGACATCTAGTCTTGGCAGTAACAGATTTGATAGAGATACCAGTGGTGTTAAAGTCCTGGGTTAACAAGCACTTTCAGGTCCCTTTTAGCTAAACATATCAAAGACTTCCCATCAAATTAGAAGACATTAACAGCAAGCCTGGGAGGGGGGTAGATTGTTTTAAAAAATTTTTGATTCCTTATCATCGTTGAAGACATTTAGTCACTATATCTCATGGCAGGAAACCACAAAACATTGCTTATTATAAATATTCTCCATTTACAAGAATAAAGAGCAATCAGTGTGCCCAGTGATGTGTATTTGGTACCAAAGTAGTGTGTGTGTGTGTATGTGTGTGTGTGTGCGTGTGTGCATGCGTACCTGTATGCATGTGGCAGGAGGAAGGGAGAAGGGGAGGAAGAGAAAGAGAAATGGTGAGCAGGGAAAAAGCCAAAGGTAAAATCATTTTCTCTGCCCCAGTTAGTAAAACTAATTATACCCTGAGTGATAATTTAGTTTGAAAACCAGAGGATCTATTTCCCTATTCTTGCTCTTAGGACCACAGTAGCAACGTGCTTAGAGTAGCAGGGACCATGGCCCATGAAATGGGCCATAACTTTGGAATGTTTCATGACTCCTATGTTTGCAAGTGCCCTTCGACAATATGTGTGATGGACAGAGCACTAAGGTGAGGCTCTCTGGGAAGATGCTATCTGTCCCTGATTTTGGTTCACCGTGGGCTGTGCTTTATCTTTCATGTCATCTTCAGCAACACATTCAAACTTTTAAATATTAAATAGTATAATCATGAATGCATATCTATGCCAAACCACATTATTCCTCATCTATATGCAATATTTTTCATTACCTAAGACATCATTCAAACATATTGTGTCTTTGCTGCTGGGGTGATTGACATTTTTTACTTCACCTCATCTGCACAAGACCTGGTTTCAGGAAATCATTAGTATTTATCAAATTTTCAATGAATTCAGATTGAGTGGTTCTCGAGAAAAATCTAATGAAAGAAGAATATCCTTGCAGGAGGACAGAGAGATTATACATTCCTGCCTTGCCTAAACAAAGTTACCAGGGAATTTTGTCTTTCAAAATCCCACAATCCCCTTTATATATCTGTTTTCCTTGCCTGTTGCATCTCACTCAATCTAGGGTTAGTCTCTCACACCCTTCCACAAAGTAGCATTGTGGTGGCATGCCAGGCACATATCTTATGTTATCTCTCCCAGATACTCC
This sequence comes from Canis aureus, assembly GCF_053574225.1. Lineage (NCBI taxonomy): Eukaryota > Metazoa > Chordata > Mammalia > Carnivora > Canidae > Canis > Canis aureus. The sequence continues at coordinate 34,173,207 of NC_135634.1, read as the reverse complement.
TGCATTTTTAAACCTCAGCTTTATTTGTGAACTGAAGACATTCTGTCCAAAGTAATTCCTCTGAGGAGAGTGAATTCTGAGACACATAAATAAATATGACTTTACTACCATTAGGACTTCACAACCAAAATGGCCTAAGGCTGAATAAGTTTATCTGGATAAGTCAGAAATATCTTTTTTTTTTTTTTTTTTTTTTTTTTTTTTATACAGTAGCCTAGTTGCTACACTTTGAGATCTGACATAGTTTTCCATTAAGCTGGAAGTGTTTGTGTCCATCCAGGATGGCTAATGCAGGTGCACAAATGAGCTCATAACGTAGCAGTTGGGCAGCGGATTGGGTTTAATCTTTTGGGGCAGGTTTCGGGTGTTATCTTCAATGTGATATTGCTCCCTTCATGCTCAGCGTGACTGTTCCATTTCCTCTTTCTTCATCTTCATAGCTTCTACATACCTACAGACTTCAGTTCCTGCAGCCGTGTCAGCTATGACAAGTTCTTTGAAGACAAACTATCAAATTGCCTTTTCAACGCCCCATTGCCCACTGATATCATATCCATCCCAATCTGTGGGAACCAGGTGGTAGAAATGGGAGAGGACTGTGATTGTGGGACTCCGGAGGTACCACCAAATACTTTCTAAAGTGATCTAATTTGTCTTTTAATTGCTAAGAAGATATACTATAAAACTATATTATTACTCTGAAATTGGACACTTCTTGTAATTTTGCATATGTTAATTTGTAGACATTTGTCAGGCCAACCTTTCTAACAATGAATACTACATTGCTTAACAGACCTTCCTAATTTCCTTCTTGGGGTTCTTTCTCCATTTCCTGTTATTCAAAAACCAGTTAACAACTGGGCTTTGTATCTTCATCCCTCCCTTTCTGGCAGAAATACTTCACCTTTCTTATGTGCCTAGGACCTACCGAGCAGTTACTTTCAGCCCAGCACTGCAGTAGTGCTCAGAGGATGTAAATAACTTGCCCAAGGTCACAGAGCTGGTAAAGGGAAAGGTCAAGATGTAGACTCAAATGTTTGTCCAGAGCCACCTTGCACTAGGATTTAGTTCTTTTCTTTGCAACTTACGAGTTTTTACCCTTAGGAGTCCTAGCCTGATTGCACTCTATTGACAGGGCAGCCAGGGGTCTGAATGGGACCTTTGCCCCCATTTTATCAACACTTCATATGAGTGACATGTTAAGGCCTCAAGGGGTCAGCTCTTCAGTAATTTCAAAATATGACCACAAATGTATTCATTCTATGAAAAAGAGAAATCTTTCCAAAATGATGTTTATATTTGAAATAAGGGCAACAGTTTTAACCCTAAAAAGTTGTAACTTTAAATACAGCACTCTCTTAAGGAAACTGAACAATTATAAGAGGAAGTTTCTGAGGTAGGAGCTTCCCCAAAACCTCGTGCAGGTGCCTGGTTTCTCAGAAACCAGGTGGGGAGAGCAAGACAGTCTATTGCTTGATGCAGAGTTTAATTAAATGTCAAAATTGGATAAAGAATTATACTTTTAGATTTTTAGTACATATTCTAGAGATTGAATATATTGCTGGATAAAACAAATGAGCTCAACTAATTACATTTTTCACTATTTAGATAACTTTTATTTTAAGAACTATTCTTTTTCCTTTTGTTTTCTCTCATATTTTACCAAAAAAAAAAAAAAATCAATTACTACCATGGGAGGCTGAGTGAACTAGAGAAAATAATAAAATTTAAAAAGATGTCAGTAGAATTCAGATACATGACAAACCGCTGGATTTGGAAAAATATCCAAAGTATATTTTTCTAATGTTGAGCTTTGTTCTATCTTTTATTTTCCAAAAATTATTTTCAGCCTATATCACAGTAGGGGCTATGTGATGAAAAACTTATAAATAATATAAAAGTTTATATTATTTATATTATGTGGTGAAATGAGAGCAAAAAAAAAATGAGACTCAATCACCATTTGCATTTGTTTCTGGTATTTCTTAGGAATGTACCAACATTTGCTGTGATGCTAAAATTTGTAAAATCAAAGCAAATTTTCAATGTGCAATAGGAGAATGCTGTGAAAAATGCCAGGTAAGATTTTATTTTATTCTACTTTATTTTTTTTAGAGATTTTATTTACTTATTCACGAGAGACACGAAGAGAGAGGAGAGACATAGGCAGAGGGAGAAGCAGGTTCCCCCGCAGGGAGTCCAATGTGGGACTCTATCCCAGGACCCTGGGATCACACTTTGAGTCAAAGGTAGATGCTCAACGACTGAGCCACCCAGGCGTCCCTTTATTCCACTTTAATAATTATGATTACTGTTTATTTTGCTATATCAAAAATCTCAGGGGCTATGTTAAATGAAATAGCAGAGCACCAATTTTCTGTCTATAAAATAACAATGCCTACCATTTATATACAAGTGCTTTACAAACATGGGCTATTTGATCCCCCAACAATATTTTGGTTAGGTATTATTATCTTATTTTGCTTCTGAAGAAACAGAAGCTCAGAATAGAAAATGTGCAAAATAATAGGCCACTGAATGGCAAACTCCAAATATGAACAATTCCAAAGCCAATCCTGGGGACTCCTACCTGCCGCTGCTTCTGATACCACAGAGCCTTCTTGCAGCAAACCTCATAATTGATTGCATATTCATTTAATAATGGGCTTGGTGGGAAAGCTTTTGTTTTAGGTAATATGGGGATCTCCCTTGACTTCCTTCTTTGAAGTCATTTCAGGGTGAAATTAGTAGAACACAGACATAAAGTGATGATTCTGTATCATTTTCTCTTCAAAGCTTATTGCCTTTCCTTTCAGGTTCAAGTTTAGGATTTTACATTCTATCATTGAATAGAATTTTCTATTATGATTATTTGTTTATATATGTTTCCTTAGTTAGACTGGCTTCTAGAGGGCAAGGGGCTGATTCACCCACACCTGGCACAGAGTTTCATACATTTTAAATGCTCAATATCTGTCTGCAGAGGGAATGTGTAGGTAGATGGCATACCAGCTTATAGGTAGTGTTTGGGAATTTTTTTTTTAAATCAGGGGGAAAGGAAAGAAATAAAAGGCCAAAAGGAAGAAAATTTGAGAACTTAAGTAGTACTCAACAAGTGATCATTATGTGCTATTTGTTGGAAATTGTAAAAGATTTTTAAAAAAGTAGTCTTTGACTTCAAAGAACATGCTGTTTCTTTAGGGTAATGCTATACATACCTGAAACAGGTGAAAATATAATGCATTATTTAATGCCCAAGTAGACATTATAAGGATATATGCCCTTTGTGTAATACTTTCCACTTATATTTTCACTTAGTTTTCATAATGACTCTGTAAAGGAAATAGTAGATGTTCAGGAAATGGATTTTCAAAGAGATTAAGTCCCTTTTCTAAGGTATATTCCTAGCCCCTGGGAGAGCCAATATTCAAACCTCTATCTTCCAAATCTGAATTCAGGGCTCTTCCCACCATGTGTAGAAAGAAAGGCAGCAGTGTGCCCTGAAGACACCAGACGAGGCTTCTTGGAAAATGAGGCTGTCCTAACGTAATGCATAGATTTTAGATAAGTACAGAAAAAGAGAAAAAAATTCCTAAATTAGAAGGCTGAGAGGGAATAAAAATGGGACAGGAGGTATAAGCATGGCTTATGTGATAGCTGGTGAGAAAGCTAGTCTGGCTGGAGTAGTGGGGGTTGAATTTAGAGGGTCTTGTATGATCTAATTAGATTTTGGATTCCATTCTGTTATCAATGTAAAGATATTGTAAATTTTCTGATGATAGGGGAGCACACTTGCTCACCTCCAGTAGGGAAAGATGTACCTCTTCAGATCTGCATAAATAGCAGAATTTATTTTACTAAGTTTTCTCTTAGGCAATAAGAGCAAGATTTGCAGTAGTAGATTGCCATGGAATTAATACATCAAATGAACATTTAGTTATTTCTCCCCCATAATAAATCATTGCATAGGAAGAAAGGAGTTAAAAAGAAATATTTGAGCAAATAAAAGGAATTAGGATTAGGAAACATGATGCCTGGGAAAGTCTCAGAGCACAAGGATCCGGTGCTTGTAAATGTACCTTCCTTAATACAGAAGATTCACTTCACCAGTAAATCTCTGAAGCTGCAGATGTAAATCTCCTTGAAAATCATGACAAATATGCATTCAGCAAAGGAAAAAATCCCTTCTTTGCATCTAAAATGAGGCTTGGTTTTCTTCTATACTTTTCTCATTGATATTTCTATAGTGCTTGCTCTATAAATTCAGAAATATTGATTACTTGAAGACTTAGGCCATTGGCAGAAGTCAATAAAAATAATATAATAGGAGATGTCTTTAGTTTACATAGCACAGATGTAGGATGGAATAGAATGATACCTCGAAGGAGCTTGCCAATAAAAGGCCAAAGGGAAAAATATTATTTGCATTAATTTGAGATATTAGAGTAAGTCAGATGGAAAAAAAAAAGCCTTCTCTTCATTTTTATTTCCCTGCAGTTTAAAAAGGCTGGTGCAGTATGCAGACCAGCAAAAGATGAGTGTGACCTGCCGGAAATGTGTGATGGCAAATCTGGTATTTGCCCTGATGACAGATTCCGAGTCAATGGCTTCCCTTGCCAAAATGGGAAGGGCTACTGTTTGATGGGGCTGTGCCCCACGCTGCAGGAGCAGTGCACCGAGCTATGGGGATCAGGTAGGAGAACAAGCCTCAGTGCTGCTGGCTTTCCTGCCCCTCTGTATGCACATGCAACGAAAAATCATGTTATAACAGGTGGCAGTGTTTAATCATGGCCAAAGTAGTATTCTGACCCAATCTTCTTTCTTAGAAACTGTGCTACAGCTCAAAATCCTGGATAAATACATCTTAAGACTAGATCAATTTGGGGATTGCTAGATTCAACAAATAAAAATAAAGATGGCCCAGCTAAATTTGAATTTCAGATTAATAATTTTTTTTCTTATCTGCATGTATCATGAAATATTTGAAGTAAACTTGCACTAAGAAAACTTTATTTGAAATTCAAATTTAACTGAGTAAAGCTGAGTAAAAGACTATCCAATGAGAAAAAGTCTCTTCAACAAATGGTGTTGGGAAAACTGGGCAGAAACATACAGAAGAATGAAACTGGACCACTTTTTTAAACACCATACACAAAAGTAAATTCAAAATTAATTAAAGACCTAACTGTGAGATTTGAAATCATAAAAATTCCAGGGAGGAACATAATCAATAATCTCTTTGACATCGGCCATAGCAAATTCTTTCTAGATATGTCTCCGGAGGCAAGGGATGCAAAAGCAAAAGGAAACTATTGAAACTTCATCAAAATAAAAAGCTTCCACACAGTGAGGGAAACAATCAACAAAACTAAAAGGCAACCTATGGAATGGGAGGAGATATTTGCAAATGACATATATGATAAATGATTAGTATTCAAAATATATAAATAATTTATACAACTAAACACCCCCAAACAAATCATCCAGTTATAAAACACACATAAGACATGAATAGATATTTTTCCAAAGGAGACATCCAGATGGCCGACAGACACATGAAAAGATGTTCAATATCACTCATCATCAGGGAAATACAGATCAAAACTACGATGAGATATCACTTCACATCTGTCATAATGGCTAAAATCAACAACACAAGAAACAATAAGTGCTGGCAAAGATGTGGAGAAAGGGGAACCCTCGTACACTGTTGGTGAGAATGCAATCTAGTGCAGCCACTGTGGAAAATAGTATGGAGGTTCCTCAAAAAGTTATAAATAGAGCTTACCTACAATACAACAATTGCACTACTAGGGATTTACCCAAAGAATACAAAAATACTAATTCAAAGGGATACACTACTCTGATGTTTATAGCAACATTATCTATAATAGCCAAGTTATAGAAGCAACCCAGGTATCTATCCACTGATAAATGGATAAAAGAGTGATATATATAATATATATATAATGGAATATTACTCAGCCATAAAAAGAATGGCTCTTGCCATTTGCAATGACATGGATGGAGCTAGAAAGTATAAAGCTAAGTGAGATACGTGAGTCAGAGAAAGACCTATCACATGATTTCACTTATATGTGGAATTTAAGAAACAAAAGAACAAACAAGGGGAAAAAGAGAGAGAGGCAAACCAAAAAACAGACTCTTAACTATAGAGAACAAACTGATGGTTACTAGAGGAAGATGAGTGAGGGGATGGGTGAAACAGGTGATGAGAATTAAGGAGTGTACTTGCTGTAATGAACACCAGATGCTGTATGAAGTGTTGAACCACTGTATTGAACACCTGAAACTAATGTTAACTATTGGAATTTAAATAAAAACTAAAAAAAAAAAAAAAAACAAATTTGAGTATCCCTATACTTTATCTGGGAACCCTAATCAAGATTCTTCTCAGATAAGTACACTCTTAGAAGTGTGTGTGTGTGTGTGTGTGTGTGTGTGTGTGTGTAGCAGTGCCAGGGGTGCTGGGAGATGGGCAGAGCATAAGGAGAGAAGGAGAAAAGAAAAGAAGGACTGTGGGAATTCAGAGGAGCAATTTGGAAAAGTGAAGTCTCTTGAATGCTCATTTTGCGCATTATACTGGAATTTTAGTTTTCTAAATTAGTAATCGCACCTCAGATGAACCTCATTGGCTATGATACTGCAACTGTGCAAAGCTATGTAATAGAATTTTATAAGCCATGTTCTCTGATTATACCATAAAAAAGAAATGAAAAATAAAAACATAACAATCTCCAAAACCATAAACCAAAACTTAAATTGGAAAGGCAATTTAAAAAATATCAGTTCTTTGGACTTTCTGTATGTGATGTCCATTGTGCACACATCTTTAATTTTCACACCCTCCTCTACTACACTTACTTAAATAACTGAAGGAATGTTTTAATAGGGAAAATGCATATTCTTAAAAATACTTGAAGAAGGTTTTCACATGCCACAAACTTTTCATAATTCCTGAAAATATACACAAAAGAAGGGACGCTTGGGTGGCTCAGTGGTTGAGTGTCTGCCTTTGGCTCAAGGCATAATCCCAGGACTCTGGGATTGAGTCCCACATCAGGCTTCCTGCATGAAGCCTGCTTTTCCCTCTGCCTATGTCTCTGTCTCTGTCTCTGTCTCTCTCTCTCTCTCTCTGTCTCTCATGAATAAATAAATAAAATCTTAAAAAAAAAGAAGATAAAAGCAGAACATCACTGATTGACAATATACCCAGTAAAAAGGCAATCTGAGAAATACATGGATTAAAACTTTGAAGACTTTCTGAATAAAACCCTTTGTATCAGGCAAGAGTGGGTTGAGGCACAATTTGAGGAGCAAAGCTTGATAACCATTGGTGCATGGGGAAGGACCCTGGTGTGCTGGAATCTGGCCTCAGTAGCCCTCCTGCTTAACAGGTCATGCAGACATACATGCTAGGTTACAAGTGGAAACAAAAATGGTTGTGTGGGTTAAAGAAGGACCCTGTGTTTCCTTGGCTAACTTTGGCATACAGCAGGAACCTGGGGAAAGAAAATCTGCACAGAGCTGAAGCTCTGAGCATCCCCTTTATTATCTGGTGATAAATCACTGCAGTAAAGACTATAACTTTCTTCTTTTGCTTGATCCTTTATTGTCTGCCTCCCCTGTAAATCTGTAAATTTCCCACTACCTAGAGACTGTGTATTTTGTTCACAACTGTATTCCCAGTGTGTCCTAGCACATTGCCCGACTTTCAATGTTCAAAATTATTGAATTAATGTTGAACATATTTATCCAATATTGATATAGGGAAGATTGCTTAAATCACACATTTAATGGTAGCTTGTATAAAAGATCAGAGAGGCAGATTGCCCTAAATAAAATTTCAAATTTTGTAATTCAGAAGGGATCACAAATTTGTTTCAAATTAATCTTCAATGTTTGAAAAGGCTTATATATAAGGGGGAGATCACTCTCTCCGATATCACATCATTTCTATAAATCACTTGCAATTCAAATATTGAAAATGTGACCAAGGCATTAAAAGATAATTTGTCATAAAGGAGTACAAATGTCTAAAAAACATTAAAGTCATTTTAATGCACTAGCAAGAAGTATGAAGCAGTGACACATTGATGAGTCAGGAAATGCAAATATAGTAAGAAATAGGAATGAAAAATTGATTTCCTTCAACATTTATTAAATTGACAAAACTTTGTTACAAAATTGATTTCCTTCAACATTTATCAAATTGACAAAATTTTGTTACAGTTAATGCTCAGTTTCAGTCAAGATGTGTCAAAACACCAAGTTTTGCACACTCTGGTAAGGAAAGGACATGAATTAGCACAGTCTTTCCAGGATGACTTGGAAAACCATATGTACAACCTAAAAAGAAAACGTACAGCTTTCCCCAGAAAGTGCATTCAGAAGTACTTTTTCACAAAGGATTTTCAGCCACCACTTTTATTTATTTGTTTATTTATTTATTTATTTATTTATTTATTCATTCATTCATTCATTCATTCATTCATTTTATAGCCTGGTGAGCACTTTTAAAATTGATAAAGGATAATTGGGAAACATCTCAAAGCTCAAGAATAAGCTTTAGTCAAATAAATTATGTAGAAATTTTTCAATTAGACTTTCAGAGCTATGATACTGCTGAATATTTAGTGCCTGGGGAAAGGCCAAGTATACTATTAATTGGGAAGCAGCGTGGTACCAGGTGTATAAATGATACTTTCCACAATATTAGCAGCAATAAATCTGAAGTTTGGAATTACAAATATGTTTTTTCTTTTTATTCATGCCTAATTATTCAATTTTTTTCAGTGTAGTTTATTATAATAATGGAGAGCTTATAAATGCTATTAAGATCAAATAGTTAAGAAAGTATAATAAAATTTATTTTATCATCTTGGCATTGAAACATGAAATTCAGTTAAAATGATGCAAGTTTACAGATAAACCAACAGGTTAAGGCACTGGGCCAAGGTCACACAGCTGCAGCTTAGCCCCTGAGCTCGTAAGCACTATGTTCTATTGCTCATCTGATGGGAATCTAAGGAAGACTGCATTAGAAATTAAATATGTGATGCTGATTGTTGTGTCTCCACAAAGCAGAAGTTTGACTAAGCATAGCAAATAATTGTGACAGTAGCAAGTATTAGCAGGAGAGCATTCCAATGTCTGCTGGTGGGTGGTTACTATAATGATTGTGGCTTTCCTAGCTAGTCTTCATATTTAGATGGATTTTTTTTAATCTTCTGAAAATCAACCACATTTCCAAATATTTAGATAGTCACTATTCAAAAGTTAAATATTTAAAGGATTATTTTATTTATGTGTTTGGTAAGATTTTATTTGTTTATTTATTTCAAGAGAATGTGTGCATGAGGTGGGAAGGGGTGGAGGGAGAGAATCTTAAGCAGACTCCGAGAAGAGTGCAGAGCCTGTCATAGGGCTCGACCTCAGGACACTGAGATCATGACCTGAACCGAAATCAAGAGCTGGATACTTAACTGACTGAGCCACCCAGGCACCTCTAAAGGATTGTTTTAAATTCTAGCCAGCTTTCTTAATAACAAACTATTGCAGCCTTTATTTCTGACAATGGTCAATGGGATTATGCTGATATAGTTTATATGCTTTGTATTTCATTAATTTTATATTTCATTGATTCTTTGTAGAATTGAATATCTTATCTCATTTCTAATATGTCTCTACTGACCATGCCTGTTTCCAGGGACCAAGGTTGCAGATAGATCGTGCTACAGCAGGAATGAAGGTGGATCAAAGTATGGATACTGTCGCAAAGTGGAGGACAGACCTATCCCCTGCAAAGCAAGGTAAGTGGCTTGTTGTTTGAATCTTCTTGCTCCATAGAGTAGAGAAATCACGCACTTCCAGACACATGTTCTGGTTTATTCCAATTAAAGCAAAAGTTAATTTGGACATCATTCATTTGATAAGCATTCACGTGACTATTATGTTCTATGTTTTAGGTTAGGCACTAAGTTAAAAGACAAATAAGAAATGAACTATTTTTTCCAGTCCCTCATGGTGGAAGCTTCAGATGACATCAAGTACAGTCACTGTTAAATAGAGGCAATATTTGGATGGAACATGCAGCAGTGAATGGACCTGGCTGGAAATCTATACGTGGACTTTTCAATACAACTTAGCAGCTTTTCCATCCAAGTGTTTCATTATAATTCTAGGAGTAGAAATATTTATCTACTCAGAAGAATATCCAAAAACAATGCTTATATAGTTTTATTTAAGCTTGCCAAGGCATTACAGAAAGAAAAAATACAGTAAGATAAAAGACTGACAATTCACCTGAAGAATTTGTTTTACTTTTTGCATTGATATTCTGGAAAAAAATTCTAGAATATCATAAGCAAAAGAGTTGAGATTTTTGTGTAAGGTTTTTTTTATTCTACAATTTCAAGATGACTTTTAAAATTCAAATTATAATAGATTAAACTTAGTACCTGCTCCAAATTTTACACATACTAGGTGATGTATAATAGACTGAACAAGATTAACATTCTCAAAGTTTTTCTATTAAACAGTAATTTTTCCAGATGATAAATATTACCAAACTATATTTTTGGACATAGTGTCACCCTTTGGGTTGCCTGAGCCTAAAGGATGATAAAATTCCATTGTCTCTCCTTTATAAGAAATCAGGGCAGATTCAAGACTTTGAACATAAGATTCTACTTACTTCCAATTGGCCAGAATACAGGCAATTGGCCAAAATTAGCTGTCTAGGAATCTGGGAAATGCAGGTTTTGTTTTTGAGGAAAATGTGCCTTGCTCATATTCAGTGGTTCTATTACTGAAGAATAAAAATGAAATTTGACATAAAGGAGACTAGAAGTCTCAGCTATATGGAGAAATACGATTAGTTAAATATTGGTAGGGAGCTGATTTAGAACTACATAGAATTGCCATTTGGATCCTGGTATTTCAACTGCAATAAATTTGGCTTTTCTTCAGTGATGCCATGTGTGGGAAGTTGTTCTGTCAAGGTGGGTCAGATAATTTGCCCTGGAGAGGACATATAGTAAATTTCCTGACATGTAAAACATTTAATCCTGAAGACAGCAGTCAAGAAATAGGCATGGTAGCCAATGGAACGAAGTGTGGAAACAAGAAGGTAGGTTGAAAATGTAGCTTTTAATCAAAATGTGTTTTATATATATATATATATATATATATATATATATATATATATATATTTTTTTTTTTTTTTTTTTTTTTTTTTTTTTTTGCTTCCCAAGGACTCCTTATGCATCATGGGGCACTGTTTTCAAAGCAATACTTATACCATTCATTTATGCATGAATGTATTCATTCCTTCAATACTATTTAATAAATAACTATTGGGTGCTCAGTACTAGATTATTAAACCTTGGTTAATTTTATTGACCCTAAATCAGTAGGTTCTAGATAAATGATGGCCACCCTGATAATAATTAAGATAATAATAACAATACTATTTATTTTTACATAAATGATAGGTATTATAATATTGCAGATGATGTGATAGTAACATATTTTCCATAATATTTTTGTTTGGAATGGGTGCCTTGTATCATGTTCAATGCTTAGCTCAGCAATACAGTAGCAGTCTCAGGAGTGGACTAAAGAGGTGGATTAAGGGACCCATGAGAGATAAATGAAGTAAGGAAGTGTTCATTAGAGGACTAACCAAAATTTTTTATGAAAATTATCTAGATTCATCTTTTTACTTTGAAAATAATGCTGTGATTTCCATAATAAAAAAGTTAAGTCTGATAACAATAGTCATGGGTAAAAATAGAAGACTAAATTCCACAGAGTCAGCAGTTTACAGAGCTGAAGTCATTGGGTATTGATGTCTAGTTGGTGTTTTTCACATCACTTTCAGGTTTGCATTAATGCCGAATGTGTGGATATCGAAAGAGCATACAAATCAACCAATTGCTCCTCCAAGTGCAAAGGACATGCTGTAAGTTTTGGAAATGTTTTCCCAAGCTTGCTGAGTCTTTTGTAATTTTAGGTCAATCTTGATGATGCTAAAGTAATGTTCCAGCATTAAATGATTAAAATTATTAAGTTTGCTTTAACAGCTCCATAGTTTGGTTCAATGAAAAAAAAATTTCTTTGAAGAACTTGGTATTGAAATTCCTGTGATAAATTCATATTTTATATAGATAGCTATGGATAGATAGATATAGACAGAGCAAGGGTTAGTCCTTTTTCTGAATGGATGAATAGGGCCTTTGAATTGGTGTCAGCTTAATGTGGAAACTAACAGGATTACTGCTTCCCTAGGTGTGTGACCACGAGCTCCAGTGTCAGTGTAAAGAAGGATGGGCCCCTCCTGATTGTGATGACTCCTCAGTGGTCTTCCGTAGGTAACATTACATGCTTATCCTGAAAAAAAAATTGCTCTTCTAAGCTTTAATTTCATATTACGTAAGATTTCATTGACTTTTTTCTCTCAGAATTCTTGTTAATTGCATAAATACTAAATCTATAATACTAATCTTTAAGGTCTCTAACAACTTTTTAATCATATTTTCCACATCCTTATGCTTTTACTATACATACAAAAATATTTCCTCAAGTTTTACATTTGCAATCTTAATTTGAATTTCCCAAATTTTCTTGCTTTATGATTGTTCTATTTTCCCATCAACTTTAATTGATATATAGATATAATATCCTCATAGAGCTCTCTAAGAATATGGCTTAGATTATTTTTGTTCATTCAGTTTTGTTCTTTGAGTCATCTTTTTTGAGTTTGATTGATTCGTTTTTCATCCCATATCTTATTGTGCTATTTTTCTTCAGGATATGAGACCTTCAGTTGAAGGTGGGATTGAGTTGACTTGAATTACTTTTCATGGGTTTTCTTTGCATGTTTCTGTCCTTGTACCTACTTATACTTCTTCAGCTGGAAGATCTGCCTGTGAGTTCTATCAGTAGATAGAGACCTCCCTCCAGGCCATTAGGGTGGAAAGCAGCCAGGGTGGGGATTTTCACCTCCAGTCACCATGGTGAGGAGTACTTTGCACAGGGGAGAGCTTCTCATTGCATTTACTTCCTGAGAGAATTGCTTTCTCTCAGCACTCTTTCTTTGATCCTCCCTTCTCTGTCTCATCGACTGTGGATATCTACCATTTGTCTCTGTTCTACTCCTCTGGCTCTTACATCCTCCATCGCTTCTAGAGAGCAGTTCTTGGGTCTCTGTTCTCACTATTGTTCTGTATACACAAGGGGTAGGGATGCAGATGGGGATGAGGATGGAGCTGAACAAACCATCTGTCTCAAGTTCACATTCTCTGTTGGCTTCCCAAGAAAGAAGAGCATCTACTTCAGATGTTTGGGCTATTTATTTAAGATTTATTTTTATTTATTATTTTTTAGAGGAGAGGAAGGACAGAGGGAGAGAGAGAGAATTTCAAGCAGACTCCATGCTGAAAATGGAGCCTGAGATGGGGCTCAATTGTGCAATCCAGAAATCATGACCTGAGCCAAAATCAAGAGTCTAATGCTTAACCATCTGGTCACACAGGCACCTCTGGGCTATTTTTTAAAAATGTGTTGGTTCTTTGCTAGACTTCCCAAGAAAGAATAGCATTTACTTCTGATGCTTGGACTATGCTCTGTTTCTGTCTGCCTAAATCCCTTTACTTTTCTTCCTGAAATTTCTAAAAATTCTTTACTATTTTTCTAGTGCTCTGTGATTTTATTACATATATATTTAAATACTAAATATATTATTGCATGTATATATATATATATATACACACACATACACATATACACACATACACATATGCTCTTTAGGGTGTGTCATCTGGTATTTGGATACGGTAGAGGAATAGATGCATAAACATCAATCAACTACATTAATTAGAAAATTCATTAATGGTTTCAACACTCACTAAAAATCCTTTTAAACTATGACTTCCCTCTTCTTGAATTCTATTTTATTTCATCTCTTGATTTGCTAAATCACTTCCATTAGTCATTTCTTTTCTTTTTGCATTTATAAGAATTCTGCACTGCATTTATAAGGATTTATTTCCATTGCTAAACAGAAAACATGAATAGTAGGTTGGATTGGATTACATTTTTTGACTTAAAGTTTTAATTTAATGACTCTTTCAAGAAGTAGATACAGATACTTAATGTTCAAAAACTGAGGCTAGGGCAGACTGGGTGGCTCAGCGGTTTAGTGCCACCTTCAGCCCAGGGCGTGATCCTGGACACTGGGGATCGAGTCCCACGTCAGGCTCCCTGCATGGAGCCTGCTTCTCTCTCTCTCTCTCTCATAAATAAATAAAATCTTTTTAAAAAATTAAGGCTACCCTGATTTTGCTTGTTATTGTGAAATAACCCTTTAAAAATCATTAGTTTATTTTCCCTTAAATGTTTTCAGAATTGCTCCTTAATGAAAACTAATCACATCATGCCATGCCTAGGTGTTGTTTTCTTTTTATTATTTTGATTGTTGGCCAGTGAGGTCTTTCAAATTGAGAGTTTGGTAATTTCCTTAGTACAAGGAATGTTTCCATTATTACAGATTTTTAAATTGATTGTGTTCCACTTCCTTGGTTTTGAATTCAGGAATATAAATTATTTATATCAAATATCTTGACTGCGTAGCCTCTTGTTATCTTTTTTGGTCATTGTCTATCTCTTATTATTTTGGGGAAAGTTTTTCAAAACTGTTTTCTATGTCATAGAGTGAATTTTTGGCAATGTTAACACTTCTATTTGTTAGTTATAATGACAGTCTAAAATGGTCAGTGGCATTTTTGTGTTTCTTTAAACCTTTTTTATGCCACTCTATTGTCTTCTCTTATTTCGTATCTTCTTGAACAATCTGTTTTCATTTTACTGAGAGTACCAGACAGATGCCACCCTAAATTTACTTTGATTCTTTATATTTTTTTCTGAAAGCATATATTTTATTTCTGCATATTGTTTTAAACTCAATCTTTTTATATTTTTATGCTGTCCTTTAACTTTGTTCTTCTTTAAGAACAAATTGATTATTAGCTTTTTGTACTTTCACATATATTTTATAATCAGATTTTCAATTTACACACAATTCCTGTTGGGATTTTCATTTAACATAAACCACAAGTATGATTTACTTGAGGAGAATAAGCATATATTAAAAATATTGAATTCCTGGGGCACCTGACTGGCTTAGTCAGTTAAGTGTCTGACTATTTCTGCTCAGGTCATGATCTCAGGGTCATGAGATCGAGTCCTGTGATGGGCTCTGCACCCAGCAGAGAGTCTGAGATTCCCTCTTTCTCTCTCTCCCTGTCCTTCCCTCTGCTTTCTTTCTCTCTCTCAAATAAATACATCTTTAAAAATATTGATTTCCTAATCTATTGATATGAAATATCTGTCCATATATTTAGTCTTTCTTAATTCTGGCAAATAACATTTAATGGTTTTCACCATAGAAATTTTTCATGTATTTTGTTAGATTTACTTATAGGAATTTAGCTTTCATTGCATATTTTAAATGGTATCTTCTGAAAAAATATTTTTTCAACTATTACTAGAATATAGAAATTCAACTCATTTTTGTATATTTATTCTTATGTCAAATACTTATGCTAACCGCTCAATAATTCTGATAACTTATAAATCCTTTAAGTTTCCTATATATTCAGTCATATTGCTTCAGAAAATGGTAGTTTTATTTCTTTCTCTCTAATTTTTACAATTTTAATTTCTTGTACTTGTTTTTCTTCACTGAGTACTACCCCCTGTACAATGCAGAATAGAAATAGTGATAGTAAGCTTCTTTGTTTCTTTCTCAGTCTCAAAGTAAAGACTCTGTGTTTTGCCCTGTTATCTGAAGGTATTCTGTACATATTTATGTCTCCTTTATCAGGTTAAGGAAGTTCACGTCTAATCCTAGGAATTAAATCAAATACATTTTCTTTATTTATTAGTTAAGATTTTTTTACCCCTTTATTAGTGTTGCAAAATAAATTGGTTGATATCTGAACATTTACTTAACTTTGCAATCTTTGGATAAACCCAGTGTAGATGCAGTATCTCTTACCTATATTGATGGATGATATTTGCTGTTATTTTACGTCCTGAGTAATATTGGCCTGCAATTTCTTGCTCAATTTGAATATTAGGGTTACATCAATCATAGAAAATGAATTGGAAAGTGTTTATTTATTTATATTTTCTGGAAAAGTTTGTATAAAAATGGAAGATTCAATATCTTCAGTAATTATAAGACCCTTCAGATTTTTAATTTCTTCTTATATAAGTTTTAGTATGTTATGTTTTCCTAGAAATTTTTCTGCTTCATCTAAATTTATTTACTTATTTATGTAGTTTGGTTTAAAGTTGTTAATATTTTCTTATGTTTTTATCAATGGGATCTGTGGAATTGGTTTTTTCTTTTATTTTATCATCCAAATGGAATTTTTAAATTGGCATTTTTAAATAATTTGCTTGTTTTTCTTTTTTTTTTACGCTTGTTTGCTATCTTAATTTATAATTTATACTATTCCATTTCCTTTCCTTACATTTATTTTATCTTAAAAAATTCTTGAAATGGTAATTTGACTCACTAATTTTCAGCTCTCTTTTAAAACACATTTTTTTAAAGACAAATCTATACATTTTCTTCTAAGAACTCTCAGTTGTAGCCCATTTGGTAAAAGATATCTTCATTATCATTTGATTCAAATTATATTCTATTTTCCACTTGCTTCCTTCTTTGGCCCTGAAATGTTTAGTTTTATATTTCTTAACATATAAGCATATGTGAATTTTCCAGTTATTATTAAATTAATACTTAACATAATTACATAAGGGTCAGAAAAACTGTGTTAAGAATATGTTGAAATGTATTGCAACTTGCTTTATGGCTCAGAATATTCCCATATTTGTAAATATTCTGTGCATGAAAAAATATGTATTCTATGTTGTTATAAGCAGTATTTTCTTAAATTAAAGGCAACTACAGATATACTTGGGTATAGTCTACAATCATATAATATGATTTTTATTTATTTTGCCTATTCTGTGTTCCATTTTCTCTCCTACCTTGCTTTCGTATGGACTTACTGAGGATTTTAATCTTTCCATTTTTCTTTTTATTAATTTGGAAATTGCACATTTATTTTATATTATTTTAGTGGTCATCGTAAAAATGTTTATTTGTTTTCTTTTTTTTGTTGTTTCGTTTTGTTTTTTAGTAGACTGCTTTTTAGAGCAGTTTTCTGTTCACAGCGAAATCGAGTAAAGTACAGAGAATCCATATACGCCTCTGCCCCTCCCCGCCTCAGCACACAGAGCCTCCTTCACTATCAGCATCTCCCACCAGGGTGGTCCATTGTCACAAATGATAAAGCTACACTAACAGATGATAATTACTCAAAGACCATAGTTCATAATAGGGCTCTTACTTGGTGTATTTATTTTTCATTCCTGCATTTCTGAACTTCCACCCAGGATCATTCTCCTTTCTGTCTTTCTGGGTTCCTGCCCTCTCACTCATCTTTTCAAATTAATTTTCCCCTATTTTGTCTTTAGTACTACCATGTCTTTGATGAAGTGTTGTTTTGCTTTGCTTGTTTTTTTGGGGGGAGAGTGGGGGGCACAAAAATGCCTTAGTTGTTTTAGTGAAGGAGTTGGTCTGAATTTCCTAGACCACCATTACCAGAAACAGAAGAGCATACTTTCTCTTCAATTATTTCCATGTTCAACAGCATACCTCCTTCCTATCATAATACTCCCCATTTGTCTTATACCCCAACTTTCTCTATAGACGTTGTCCTTTCAAAGTAGGGGTGTTTGTCTCCCTCTGCCTATGTCTCTGCCTCTCTCTCTGTGTGTTTCTTATGAAGTTAAAAAAAAAAAATTGCATCAAAAAAATGCAAAAAAAAGGGCAGCCCGGGTGGCTCAGCAGTTTAGCGCTGCCCTCAGCCCAGGGAATGATCCTGGAGACCAGGGATCGAGTTCCACGTCCGGCTCCCTGCATGGAACCTGCTTCTTCCTCTGCCTGTGTCTCTGCCTCTCTCTCTCTCTCTCTCTCTCTCTCTCTGTGTGTGTGTGTGTGTGTCATGAATTAGAAAAAAAATGCATTAAAAAATTGCAAAGTAGGGGTATTTGTAAAGTCTGGTCAATTTCCTCTTTATTTCCTCTGATACCATGTCAGTTTCTGAAAATAGTTAGAAATCTGACATTAGTGCCAGTACTGTTTTTTTTCATTCTGAGTCTATCCATGTATATTCAATTGAAATACCTCCGAATTTTATTTCCTTTGGCTTTTTGGATAGGAATTGTTATGGAGGGTGGAAAGTTTAGATATTTGTTATTATCTTAGAATTATACTTCTGACATATCTGTCTCCATGTGCATGTATATGTGTTCACACTTAGGAACTTTTCTTGCATTTATACCAAAATTAATCTTCTTATTGTCTTGCTGATCTCTCATAAGAAAGCAATAGTTGTTCTCATTCCTCTTCAAACATGTACCTCTTGGTTTCTGAAGTTTCAGATTATTATAAGAGAAATTATTGGAGATAGCAAAAAATTAAAGTTACAGTCATTACTTAGATTAGCAGTTAAAAGAGAAAACACCATGTACACTCAGGAAATTTGTTCAAAGTGGTCCTCAATTCACAGGGTCACATAATTTCTTCTCTGCCCGTAATAATTCCAAGATGGAGCAAACATCAGGAAACAGTCCCCACTGCCTCTATCAAGTCTCTTCTTCATGTCTCCACTCTTCATTTGCTACTGACAGGAATATGATCTCAAGGCTTTAGTTTCTTTTTCTTTGTTTGATTCCAATGCCAAATCCTAAAAATGTTTCACTTCTTTTCTTCCATCCTCCTTACTTCCTGTTCTCTCTAATCTCTGAGCTCAACAGTTTCTAGTTGTTATACTCATCATCCCTTCTAAGTATTCTCAGTAGCATGATGCTTTACCTACTTCACATACAATGTTTTATATGCATTTCCCCTTTACTTCCTTTATCTACATAGTATTTCTCATGATCAAAATGCATTTTCAGGGCCCTTGGATGGCTCAGTGGTTGAACATCTATCTTCAGCTCAGGTCATGATCCCAGGGTCCTGGGATCAAGTCCCACATCAGGCTCCCCACAGGAAGCCTGCTTCTCCCTCTGCCAATGTTTCTGCCTCTCTCTCTGTGTCTCTCATGAATATATAAATAAAAAATCTTTAAAAAATTTTTAAACAAAATGCATTTTCATTTTACTGACCATGAGAGATTTTCCAGGGAGTGTGTGTTCTCTGGAGGAAAGCATAAATGCAATTTGTGATAGATACAGAAATAAGGACCAGAGTGGTGGATATTTATGAATTTCTCATAGCCTCATCTTGTTTGGGTTCTCTTTGTTGCAGACTTCTCCATTGTGGTTGGGGTGCTGTTCCCTGTGGCTGTCATATCTGTGGTGGTTGCTGTGGTAATCTGGCACCAAAGTACCAGAGGAAAGCAGAAGGAAGTCCAGAGGTAGGCTTCAATCTTGCTTTGGGGAGTTTTTGGCCTCTAATTTACTTTAAATTCAAGGATATGACCCAAATTCTCAAATTTAATTGTGGTTTACCTCAAATAGTCAGAAATAAGTACAGATATATTTTTCTTGGACCAGAGGCCAGGTATCGATTTTACTGGGAAATCCTTCACGACAGTATGTGCATTTTTTATGTTGATCACTGTACTTATAATTAATAACAAGTTATAACTCTCATTATTAAAGATTTTACACCCATTATAAGAATACCATATGTCACATTAATTGGTCACTGTCTTTGTAACAATTGCTTTGCTTTGCTTTATATTCATTATCTCTAATCTTCACAAGAATGTTGTGAGGTAGTAACTATTATTTCCATTTTATAGATGAAAAGGTATTATATATTAATCCTAAAACAGTCTTGCAAAATAAGGCACTTCATACTTTTTCTAAGGAAACAAAGGCTCAGAGAGGTTAACAAATATGTGCAAAGTCTTACAAAAGAAGTTGATGGAATCTTGATTTGCACCTACATTGGTTAGTCTTTTAAACATGGTCTTGGCACTACAACATCTTTCTAGCCTTTTTTTAAAAGACTGACTTATTCACAATAAAGGGTTTCCTAATTATAGAATGAATAAAATAAATAATTAATTAAATGACACAATAATCTAGGTAAACGCTGATTCAAATCATTATTATTTGAAATCAGGGCTCTGTAGAGAATCTGATCGAAAATTAGTGGTGGTGATTATGAATTTCTGACGAGGCCTTACGAATGTCCTAGAGAGCAGAAGAAAGCCCAGCCAATGACCAAAGATGACACAATGGGCAAAGGAAATTGGCAGACTTCTCTAGAGTGTCCTCATCATGGTGAAGGAACTACTAAATCTATTTATATGATATGCTTTCACGTTCAGGCCACTGTCTACTACTGGCACCAGGCCTCGCAGACAGAAGAGGAACCCACAGACAGGGAAGGCTGTTCAACCCCAAGAGGTGAACCATAGTTTGTAGTGTGCTTGCCTTGGGTCCCAGTTTGTGATTCTCTCATTGTCTTGTCCTGACCACCTGTCTTTCCTACTCAGTCATGTTTTACAAATCCAGTCCACTAGTTAGTATTTAGCAAGGATTTGGGGCTCTGTAGCTATGCATTCAGAAAAATTCTTCTTTGCCTTTTATTTAAGTGCAAAAGAATCTTTCTAAAATGCTGAGGCTGCTTTGTTGAGGTTCACAAATGCAAAGAAAATAAAGAGAACAAGGAGAGCTGACTCCAGATTCTCTGTCTCTGTCTTTCCCTCCCCTGCTCCTTCCCCTTCTCTCGATTCCTGTCTTCTGTCCCCTCCCTCCCTCCTTCTCTCTCTTTTCTTATCTCTCTTTCCTCTTCCTTCTCTCTCTTTTTCTTTTTTTCTGACGATAAGTTGATTCCTTTTTCCTTTTACAAATGTCCCAATAAAGAAAATAATATGTATATTTGCATGATAATACATATAATATGTATAACCCTTAAAGCCATTGCCTTGTTTTGCAAGTTTAGAAATTTGACAGAGGTTGTTTAATGGTAGTGTCATTGGCAATAATGTTTTTAATGGAAATGTACCTGTCTCTGGCAGCTCTGGATACAGCAGAATGCAGCAGCTGGACCACTGTGATTTCCCTTCCGGTCACTTGGTGTCATCTTAGTTCTGATCTCCTAGGTCTTGAAAGGACTGCTTATTTGAAAGTTGAACTTAGAAAACTGATCATTTCATTAAAAAATATATCATTATTATTTTTAGATGAGTCAGATGAAGCTCCATTCACCTGATCTGCCAGTAGAGGGCAATGAGCCTCCAGCTTCTTTTGTGAGTTGAAAACTAAAGATCACTTCCAATCTAATCTCAAGGAACTAGTAAGAGACATAACCCACAATACCCAATTATTTCCTCAGAAGAATGTTAAAATCTTTGTGAATATTAATATAAAACATAGATTTTCCGCCAAAACTTTTTGAAAATGCAACATGTGAGAAGGTTATATTCGTACATTTAACCCCTAAATCTGAATTACTGGGTATGAAAAGCTGGTGACTTATTACAAGAAGAGTATCTATCTGCTTCATAAAGTGGTGTCTTCACCATCTGTCAATTGTCATTGGCCTGATTTCTGATTTATATATGTATGCCTAATGAAAGCACTTGAACTTACACATTTAGACTATTTTCATGAGTAAGATCATGAGTTCTCCTTTTCTGAGAATGATTTAAGCCTTTCCATTAAGCACATGTTTTCAAGGCCCCATCTTAGAATTAATTTTTTATGTTTTCACTAGCTAATTACGAAGCCAGATTTTCCACCACCACCGATTCCTACATCTGTGTCATCTTCTTTCCTTGTAAGTATCTGGTAGTCACTAATGATTTTTTAAATGTCCTTTGGGCCCCATGTGAATAATGTCTCTATAGATTCTTTCTCAGGATACATGCTCCTTAGAGTAACCTGAGATATTTTAGCACATAGGTATATCTAAGAAAGCAAGGCCTACTACGCTGGGCATGTGTCTGGCTCAGTTGGAAGAGCATGTGACTCTTGATTTCAGGGTTGAGAGTTCAAGTTCCATGTTGGGTGTAGAGATTACTCAAATAAATTAAAAAAAAAAAACTTAAAAAAAAAGAAAGTCCTACTTACTATCTAAAATTAGTATGGGTATTAATTTTTATTGTTAAAAATAGTTCTACTGTTACATAATCATCATGAATTGATAAATAGTTTTGCTGTAGGAGGTAAACAGTTTCCTTCAAAGGTTAGTTTCTAGATGCTTATTCTGGAGAATATAAAATTTTGTTATATATTTTACTTTTTAATTTAATGTAGATAGAATAAGGTATATATATTTGCTACAGTTTTCAAGGTATGAAAAATAGACCATATGTAGGCAAATCTGTAATAAAAGTTAGGCACTTAAGAAGTAAAAGTAGAATTCATTCACTCAAGTAATTACTGAACATATTTCTTCATACTTGATACTCTGCTGTGGGTAAATGAGAAAGAACTAAAACTTAAGATCATTTTTTCAAGAATGTTTACATTTTTAGTGTGAAAGCTAGTCATATATGTATAGAGCGCTTAATTCCTCACATATTTTTTCTGACAAAGCAAATGGTACTGAGAAAAATATGGTAAAGGGGAAAATGAATGAACTCAGAGTAGTTAAAGTAGGAGAAAGATTCATTGACTGGTTGGAACTTGAACTAGAGTGATGGAAAGATAAAGGATGATTTAAATAAGGAAATAAATATGCTTAAGATTGGAAAAACATAGCGTTTCTAATAACCTACTATTATTTTTGTCTTTAATATATCATAATACCACAAAAATACTTCCATCTGTTTTTAAGGATAAAATAAAGTGAGAGATCCATAGCCAAACTACTGTAATCTTGTCACACTCCTACTATCAAGGAGAGAAGTTCTAACCCTATCTTCCTAGAAGATATTCATGAAGAACAGTATGTGTATGATTATAGGATCTAAGATATGTCTCCCTTCTTTGTGTGGTCAAAACCAAGTGGAAGAAGATGGGAGAGTTTTAGCTAGGAAGTGTTGATGATCCCAATATTCTTTATTTTCTCAGAAATATTCCTCAGGAATTGAGATAGAGGACATCTCCCATAGGTTAATTACCCAGTGTCTCATAATTCTTCTCTTGATCCTTCATCTTTTCCATTTTACACCAATTAATCAGATGTATATTTGGATTCCAGTGTGGTGTTTTTCTCACATTCTTTCCCTGCCTTCACATGTTTCCACTGCTTCACTGTGAAATATCAAATGATCTATAAAATAGAAAGTGTGACTACACAGAATTGATTTTAATTTCTTAATAGTTCAAAGTTAGAGAATATCTAAGTTTTTAGAATTAAGTTGATAATTTAAGAACTTTGTCTTTTTTCAGGGATCCGATCCAAAAGTCTAAAGCAGCAACAAAGCAAGGATGGATGGGGTAATGATCAATTTGGAAAACTGGATAATCTGGATGGAAGAGAAATATACTTACTTTCTCATTATTTGCTCTTGATACTTAAGGATGTTAACATTTCTTGATTCATCTTATACTTTGAGGAGATTAAACAGAAATTTTCAAGAGAGATATACTCTTGAGAATCTTTGTATGAATTGCAATCTCTATCCTCCATACTCTTGAGAAAGAAGAGGATTCTAAACAAGCAGCTATGAATCTGAAATCTCTAATTAGGTGACATTTCTAGACATCCTCCCTTTTCTTATTGTAATGTTGGCTAATATTTCCTCAAATATTTTGAACATCTTGATTTTCTCATTTAGTAAGAAATAATTTACCCTCAAATTAAAAAAAACAAAAAATCCCCCAAGAAATCACAGGAAACTGGGGGCAATGGAAGAAAATTGTATATTTATCATTAGATGACTAACAACATCTTGATGTTTTAACCATTAACCTGTCAAATTAGAGCCCTAGGAACAAAAGTATATAAACATTCTCTCTGATTGATAAAACATCTTATTCCTACATTATCTTTTGCAATCCTTATTAGCTGTACCATTTGAAGTTTGCTACAAATTAATAAAACTTTATTAATCAAAAAAATTTTCCCCAGGAATTTGTATAATTCAGTGACTGACAAGCTTAATATGAACTTCACTTTCGAAGTAGAGAAAGTTTTAGTTACATAAGTTAATAGCATAAACCAGAGGTTGTCAACAAATAGCTTGCAGGACATATCTGGACTACATAATTCTTTTATTTGGCTGGAGTAATTTTGGTCATAAAGTATTTTTAAATGTTTTGAATTTATCGCCAATATTTAAAAATTGGGAGATCTTGCATAAACATCCAGATTTCCAGCTTCATAAAAGTAATCAAATGATTTGGCAGCATTGGAATAAGAATGCCCATAGCAATCATTAGCTTAGCTGACTGATGTTGGAATAAACATTGTTGGTTGCCTTCCAAATAACCTTATTCTTCCTTGTTATTTAGAACAACAGTTTTATTCAGTTGTTCATATTTTAGAAAAGGCAATCCTTATTCCATCTCCAGGATAAATCTCTATCATTCTAAATTAATCATAATAATCTTATTTCCCTTACTAGTGCTTGATTTGGTAAGTGTATGGCTCCCCCAGCCACCATCTTTTTTTTTTTTTTTTTTTTTTTTTGCCAGTGAGATAAGAGAAAAGATAAGTTGGGAAATTTTTCAAAAGATAGCTTTGTCCCTTCCTCTGGATGTTGGCATCTGGATAGCCTATCTGGAAGTTTTGCAATCATGTTGTGATTATGAGGGCAGGACTGATATACTGAATAAAATAGAGCAGGAAGATAAAAAGAATAAAACATGACCTATTAATGATGTCGTTGAACTGGTAGGCTAATAACTGCTGGAGTTACCCTAAACTTTGCTGGGATGTCCTTTAATGTGATCAGTAAAATTTCTATATTGTTTAAGCCATTTGAAGTTGTTTCTTTTTTTGCTACAGAAATTATCCTAACTAATAAAGTTGCTGCTTCCATTATTAGGGCACATGCTTTCCACATGTGCAATTAGGGCCACTTCATCATCACCACAATTTTGTGTGTTTTTTTTTTTTTTTTTTTTTTAATCTTGGGCTGCTTTACCTGTTTCCACCACAGACTTGGTCCCATACTCCTTCTTTTCCAAGGGTGGGGGGGACTTCTTTTTCCACAAGAAGTTCATTTCTCTCTGCAGTATGAGTTTCTATATAAACTCAATCCCCAACAAACCCAGAGTCCATCTGTCAAATGTCTCCTATTATAGCAGGCTTTCTTTACATGTGGGAGTTTACTTGAGAACACATTAAAAACTATGGCTTTATCTGTGGGGTGATGTTTTGGAAAACCTTGTCCTAACCCAGAAATAAATCCCTATTTCCCATGAGGCCACAATCTTACTTAAGACAAACCTATGGATCTTTGCTGTATTGTTTGATTTATTTCTTTGTTTTTTTTTAATTTTTATTTTAATTCTTGTCCTTGTCTCGTTCCTCTCAATATTAACAAAATGGAAATCTTTAACGTAAGAATCTTCAGTTAGCCACCACACGAACTGAGCTAGAAATAAAACATATGCTCTCAAGTAGAACTTTCTTGTAAATTCGGAAATGATGACACTAAGTCTATGATGTGGAGATCTCATAGCTCCTTATGAAGACACGCAACTGGAGGATACTGATGGGGAAATGATTCTCTTATCCTAAGACTTTGAACCCAAGCCCTGCAGAGTTTCCTACTGAGTAGAACTGTAGAACAATTTAGACAATTTAAAGCAAAGACTTTGATTTCACAGTCCTATTTCCAGATGAGATATGCCACTTACCAACCTTATTTTAGAATTTTATTTATTTATTCATGAGAGACATAGAGAGAGGCAGAGACACAGACAGAGGGAGAAGCAGACTCACCGCGGCTTGCCCTGTGCAGGACTCAATCCCAGAACCCCAGGATCACAACCTGAACCAAAGGCAGATACTCAACCACTGACTGAGGCACCAGGTGCCCCTGCCACTTACAAAGTTTAAAAGAATTCCACAGCATGACGTTTATCCACCTCAGATATGCCACAACTTACTATTATAATTAGTTATTTTCACTTTCTCTACTTTAGAAAAATAGATTAAATTATGTTCTTTTTCAAGTACTCTATGACTGATAGACCATATGGTTCCTCTAAATACTCCTTAGTACTTCAACAAGTTATTGCTTTTATGATTTTTGAAAATGCTTTTAACTTTGATGAAATGACAAACTTGTGTGAAGTATGAATGAAAAAGAACAACTTTTAGCTGTAATCAGAAATTATGGAAAGGGTGGAGCTATCTTATGTGAGTAATAATGACACCTATATGGTAAGGAATTGAGGGTGGCCCCTGAGTGACAGCCAACAGGGAACTGAGCCAGTCAGTCTGACAACACTCAAGGAACTAATTCTGTCAATAACCACTGAATGATCTTGGGAGCAGTTCCCAGCCCAGTTGGGCCTCATCACTACCTCATGAGAGAGACTGAAGCAGGAGCCTCAGGTAATATTTGCCCAGATTTTATAAAAACAGAAACTGAGAAAATAAATGTGTTCTTTAAAGTTGCCATGGTTTGGGGAAATTTGTCACGCAGCAATAGATAACTACCACAAAGGAGTAGAGATCAAATGTTTCAAATACTCCGGACTGGTTTAGATATAATTTACCACTATCAGGAATTCTGTCATCTCAAAAATTTTTCCTCTCTATATTCTCTTTCATTTATTCTCTTTTTTTTCAAGTGTATCCGTTATCTACACGAGATTTCTGATATCCAATTTTCTCATATATCATGTTCTTTCTCACATCTGTTTGCCTGCTTCCCTTGGTCTCTTTGAAGATTCCTTAAGTTTACCTTTTAAATTTCTAATTTCCCTTTTATACTATAAATGTTCCTTTTTACTAATTCTGAGGCATTTTATAATAGATTCTCACATTTCCTTAATAACATTATCTTCTCTTATCTCACTTCAGTTTTATAAAAGCCTGCTAATAAACTATTTTTGCCTTTTGTTTCCAGAATTTTACTTTTAAAATTCAATTAGAAAAGCAACTTCTGTATCTGAGTGTAATTTGTAAGTAGCTGGGGCCCTGAATAAATCTTGCATATTCTCCTCTGCCCAGATTCTCTTTTCTTCTTAGCTAACACTGTCTACCTGGGCCACACAAGGAATGGCACACCTTGTGGTGATACTGAGATCTATCTCATCAGGCCTTCCTGACTCATTATGGGAAGGCCTCCATAAACAAAATCTGAAACCATCTTGGCATATCTGCTCTTGAATTTGCCTAATCTTTTGTGCTGCTTCCAGAAAAAAACCTTCCCTTGCCAATGACAACTTTAGACATTGCTTAGCAACTAGCCCCAGGCGGTCTGCAAAGCTGCTCATACCTAGTATAATATTACTATTATTATCATGCTAAGTAAGTAAGATTGTTATAGAAGCTAAATCCCTAAGCAGAAGAAAATTATGGTATGTAATTTATTGTGAAGGCATCTTCTTGTTAAAATTTGACTCTTTTGTCTCTCATACCTAGTGTTGAAATCCAAACTCTTTTTTTTAATAAATTTTAAAAAATCATTGTGGTGAGAGGGATCTCTGAGTGGCGCAGCGGTTTGGCGCCTGCCTTTGGCCCAGGGCGTGATCCTGGAGACCCAGGATCGAATCCCACGTCGGGCTCCCGGTGCATGGAGCCTGCTTCTCCCTCTGCCTGTGTCTCTGCCTCTCTCTCTCTCTCTCTGTGTGACTATCATAAATAAAAAAAAATAAAAAAAAAATAATTGTTGTGAGAACACCTGACATGAAATGTACCCTCCTAACAGATTTTTAAGTATACAATGTGACATTGTTATCTATAAGCACAATGTTATACAGCAGATCTCTAGAGTTTATTTACCTTGCATAATTGTAATTTTATGTCCACTGGTTAGGAACTCCCCAATTCTCTCTCCTAGTCCCTGGAAATCACAATTCTATGCTTTGCTTCTATGAGTTTGACTACTTTACTTTAGATGCTTCACGTAAATGGATTCATGCAATATTTGTCCTGCTGCGACTGGCTTATTTCATTTAGCATAATGTCCTCCAAGTTCACCCATGTTGTTACATATCACAGAATTTTCTTCCTTAAGATTGAATAGTATTTCTTTATATGTATATATCACATTTTTAAAACTCCATCATCCAGAGGTGCCTGGGCGGCTCAGTTGGTTAAGTATCTGACTCTTGATTTCAGCTCTGGTCACTATCTCAAGGTCTTAAAATCAGTTCCATGTGAGGCTCCATACTTAGCAGGGAGTCTGCTTGAAGATTCTCTCCCTCCACCCTTCTCCCTGAGTGCATACTCTCTCTCTCCTCTCTCTCTTTTTTTTCTCTAAAATAAATAAATAAATCTTATTAAAAAATCCATCATCCACTGTTGGATGTTTTATATTGTTCCTACAGTTTTGGTACTGTGAATAGTGCTACAATGGACATGGGATTATAGATAATTCTTCCAGATTCTGATTTTGATTATTTTGGATAAATATCCGGAAGTGGAATTGCTGGGCCATACGGTAATTCAATTTTTAATTTTTTGAAGAATTTCCATAATGTTTTTCATAGTGTCTGTATCACTTTAAATTCCAACCAACAATGTACAAGGGTTCTCTTTTTCAACACCCTCCCAGACTCTTGTTATCTCTGGACTTTTGGGTAATAATCATCTTAGCAGTTGTGAAGTGGTATTTCTTTGTGGTTTTGATGTGTTTCCCTATGATTAGTGAAGTTGAATGCTTTTTCATAGACCAACAGATATAAGCATTTGTATGCATGCCTTCCTTGGAAAATATGTCTATTTAGGTCCATTACCTATTTTTATAATCTAGTTATTTGTGGGTTTTTTAAAAATATACATAACAAAAAACTACCATCTTAACCATTTTCTTTTTTTAAATTTAAATTCAATTAGCCAACCTATAGTACATCATTAGTCTCAGATGCAGTTTTCAATAATTCATCAGTTGCGTATAACACTCAGTGTTCATCACATCACATGCCCCCATACCCATCACCCCGCTGCCCCTACCCTCCCCACCTTCCCTCTAGAAACCCTCAGTTTATTTCCTAGCATTAAGAGTCTCTTATGGTTTGTCTTCCTCTCTGATTTTTTTCAAGCTTAAAGTTCAGTGGCATTTAGTACATTCACAATGCCATACAATCATCACTACTACCCATTTTCAGACTTGTTTATCATCTGAACCAGAAACTCTGTATCCATTAAATGTCTTCCCATTACTCTTTTCCCCACCCCTAATAGCCTCTACTCTACATTCTGTCCATATAAATTTGCCTATTCTTGGTACTTAATATAAGTGAGGTCACATAATATTTTTTAATTTATATAATTGGCTTATTGCATGTAGCACACTGTTTTCAGGGTTCATCCATGTTGTAGAATGGGCCAGAATTTCATTCTTTTCATGGTTGGATAGCCTATTATCATTTTATTATATTTATTTTCTGTTTGAAGCTGCTGGGGATAATTTCTGGAGTTCCACATACTCATTCACATTAAGATTGCTTTTATCCTTGCTCATTTTCCAGACAAATAATGCTTTTGACACTTTATTTTACTGTACTTCTTTCATGGTGAACATACTTTTAAGTTATAATTTTACTTACTTTATTCCTAGCATTTTAGAACCTTGTTTTAAATCAGGGTTATTTCTATCTTTGTCTTAGCAAAGAACCATATCTGAGGTTGCTTTCTTAGCCTTATCAACCCTCTGCCTCAGCTCAGTGTTGAAATCCATGGTGTACAACCCCGAATAACAAGAGACTTCAAGAATATATCTCAGTGAAAAACGTGGTGGTGACACTATGGCTGTAGATAATGGTCTCCTCCTGATGTCCTAGTAACTTCTGAGGAAAAACAGTCATAGCTTCTGAATTGTAAAAATTATTGTATTTCTCATAGCAAAGACTTGATTCACAGGCCAGCTGTTCTAATTCAGCACATAGCATTTTTCCCTTGTAAGTCAATGTGTGTCACCAATTTGGCTTTCTAAACTCTTTAACTGCTGTGAAGTAGCTCACAGAGATTTGTGTGTCTTTTGGGACATGTTGTAGCTATAATTGGAATGGAGTCTACAGAAGTCAATTCTAGGCATAGACTCCTTTAGTTCTACTTGCCAGTGGCAGAGCTGAGCAGATCCAATGGATAGCTAAAGAATCTGATGGGAAAACAGGGCAAGTCAAGAGAAAGGAAATCAAGGGAAGTAGAAAACATTCAGGAATAAAAAGCAAAGACAAACCCCTAGCTCTATCAATAAAAGGCTTTTTAGACTTAACAAATAATTTCAATTCTTTGGGCATCTTGAAAGTTCCTCATCCATGAAATGGAATTAACAATTAATGACTTACCAATTTCCAAATAGGGTTTTAGAAACATGTAAAGGCAATATGAAAATATAAAATGGGGCAGCCTGGGTAGCTCAGCGGTTTAGCGCTGCCTTCAGCCCAGGGCGCAATCCTGGAGACCAAGGATTGAGTCCCACGTCACTCCCTGCATGGAGCCTGCTTCTCCCTTTGCCTGTGTCTCTGCCTCTCTCTCCTGTTTCTCATGAATAAATAAAAATAAATCTAAAAAATATATAAAATGAAAAAGAAGTGAAGTCCATTGTCTAAAAGGATGATTCTGTCCTTGGATTTGTCAGAAGTGAGGCCTTTCTGTGTGGGCTACTGTTTCACCAGCTTTGAGTGGGAATCTGGGCAAAATTACTCATTATTTGTACATATTTCATGATGAGACTATGTCTTTCTTGGTGTTTCATTCTTCCTCTGAAATGTGTCAGGAAGCAAGAATTCCTGTCTCTTTCAAGGACTAAGAACCAAATTGACAGGAGACAGATTCACAGGAGAAAATCAAATTTAATAGAGTATGTAAGGAGGATCCAACACACAAGGAAATTGCAAAGACAGGCAAAATGAGATGTAAATGTCATTCTGAAACAAGGAGGAGATATCTGGGACTTCAGAGAAAAGGAATGCCCTTTACAGGGCATTAAGAAAAATAGGTATTTGGTAACTAGATGTTTGCCCTCCCATACAGATGGATCACTCTGATAAAATTTACCTCTGGTAATAAGCCTTATTCTAGGAAAGCCCTCCAATTTAAACCTTTCTGTGTAGTCCAGGGAGAAGCACAAGTTTCTCTTGAGCTTCCTAGGGCTGTTAATTGCCTTCAACACAGAATAAACTTCGTGCTCTAGTGGCCTGTTTTGGGGTGGCCTTCCCTCACCCTCTACAAGTCCTTTCAGAATTTGTCTCCACATTTCTATTCAGATTTCTCCTGGGACATTAAGTCTAAATATCAAGCAGAACTTCTGGGTAAAATCAAACACTGTCTTAGACCTGAGGCGGTCCTGTGCAATGATCCTGAATTGATGATTTAAGAAAATGAATATGTACTTAATCCACGAAGCTTTAGAAACAGTGAAATTTCAGCTGATTGTCAATTTGATGATTTTTAAAATGCGAATATCATAGGATAATAATAAAACTTTACATTTGTAGCATGCAGTATGATTTATAGAAACATACATGGATGTGTGTATGTATGATTTCACTTCCACTTACTTAATCCTTACAACAAATCCGTGTGAAGAATCATTGTCCTTATTTAACAGATGAGAAACCAAAATAAAAATGAAAATAGGTGGTTTTTCCCTACTTCACACAGCAAGTAAGTGCTGGAATAGGGACTCAAATCCAACTATTCTGAATCAAAGTTTTTAGTTCTTTCTACACAACCACATTGCTTGCAGCAAAACTATTTTGCACAAAAAGGCACATTTGATATTATATTGCAAGTATAGGCATTCCATTTTATTTCCAACCACAATTTATTTTGTTTGTTTTTATTTTACTGTTTGCTTTATTTTAATATACATTTCTTATATTACTTATTTTTATACAGTGTTTCCAGTGAAAATTCATGTTGGAGTCAAATCTTAGGCCCCCTGACTGCTCACTCTTTCTGAAAATCACTTGATTTTTGTCCCCATTCAAAATGGGGACTAGTGACTAGTGATCACCAGAGAGCCTAGAAAATGAAGATCCTCAAAAAGTCTTTGTTTAACAAAGGTCTTCCATCAAGATTCTGGATTTATGTGTTGTACTGGTTGTTTTCTTTTGTTCTTTAATTCCAACATTTACAAAACCCTCATTTATTATGTTGCCACTGGGAATGGAAGGATTAAACTCTTCCCCTGCTGCCCAAGGACTCACAGCCTCCTTTTAAAGACCAACATAAATACAGAAATCAAGTAATTGCTAAAATAGAGGTACTTTGCTAAAATACCAGCACAAGGGGACTTAGAGGAAATGCTTATCTAAGCAGGGCATGAGAAGTTTCCCAGGAAGGGCATCTGGGTGACTAGATGGTTGAACGTCTGCCTTTGGCTCAGGTCGTGATGCTGTGATCCTGAAGTCTTGGGATCGATTCTCACATCCAGCTCCCCTGTCGGAGTCTGC
Source organism: Canis aureus (assembly GCF_053574225.1). Taxonomy (NCBI): domain Eukaryota; kingdom Metazoa; phylum Chordata; class Mammalia; order Carnivora; family Canidae; genus Canis; species Canis aureus. The sequence goes on along the minus strand of NC_135634.1, from coordinate 34,140,609 downwards.
CCCTCCCTATGCCTGTCTCTGCATCTTTCTCTGTCTTTCATGAACAAATAAATAAAATCTTAAAAAGAATGTTTCTCAGGGAGGTGCCATTTAAATCTTAAAATATAGGTAGTTTATCAAGACTATTAAAGGAAAGGGAGGAAAGGGCATTTTAGGAAGAGAATGAGGTTCAACAATGCATGTATGAAGTCATGATTCATCAGGTTTATTGAGGCTAGACTGAAGTTAAAACAGTTTATTTTTAATGAGCCCATTTATATGTTTAAAGGTACCACCCTGCACTAATCATGCACACACATTTGTGCATACACAAATTGAGGAGATTTAGAAAAGTGTAACAGAAGAAAAATAAACAGTTAAGAAAACAGAAAACATAAAAGCAAAGAACGTTGTAGAAATTGTAAAGCCATGGATCAGATGAGACCAGTGAAATATAACAGTATGATGAATATGAGCTCCAAGTTTTATTCTAAACTATCTACAAACAAAAAAGTAAACAAATGAGAAGTAAACAGGATTGATTCTAGATTTGTAGTGTCCATTAAATAAAGAACACACATTCTATCAAGAAGGATAATAAAACCCCATAAACAAAGCAAAACCAGAGTACCGCTCTTCTGTCTCTGAGATCTGATTGAAGTTTCCATGATGGTATTAATTTCAGATTAAATCTGGGAATAGGTCTCTGCCTTTCTCCTGGGCTCTCATGCCAGTAGGCCCTAGGTATTTCACATATACAGACTTTTGGCTCCTTGCCCTAATCCACGCTCTGGATACTCAGTAAGAAATGAACCCCAGTAGGGAACAATGCCTAGATTCAAGTTGAAGGCATCTGCCCATACTTTTTGTCAGTAACTTTTATCATTTGTCAAAGTAATGGAGTAATTATTTTTAACTGAGCTTCACATCATGAATTGAGAAATAAAGTAATAGCTCCTTCTCAAGCTATGATCTCGTATCGACACTAAACAAATAAAATAAGCATTTTCATCTATTTCAACAGTACTTAAGGGAATTTTTGTAAATGTATATCATAACATATTTAAATTTTCTACTGCGGGAATTTAAGTCTGAAAGCAACAATGCTTTTACACTAAGTGAAATTGCTTACATTTTATATCACTGCACAGCCATTAGTTACAAATGTTTCTATCTCAATTGATTATTTGAGAATTCTGAATCATTCCTAGGCTCACTGAATTGATCATTCTGTTCACTATAGTATATACAGAGTATCACAATATTTGGTCTCTTATCCCTACAATGATTTTATTTATAAACAACTCTGCTTGGAGTAAAATGAATAACAAAGTTATATATAACGTTTTTCATTTCCTAAAAATCAATAACAAGAGCGTTTTTCATGTATAATGATTTTTATTAAGTTATAATTGACATGCAATATTAGTTTCAGGAGTACAACACTGTGATTCAAAATTTTTATACATTATGATATGAACAACTTGATAAGGTCTAGTTACCACCTGTCACAACACAAAGTGATTATCATTGACTATATTCCCGATGCTGTCCTACTTATTTTATCCTTTTTACCTATTTCACTCATCCCCCAACCTCCTCTCCCCTGTGGCAACTGCCAGTTCTCTGTATCTATGAGTCTGTGTTTTATTTGTAAATTTGCTGTGTTTTTTTTAGATTCCAAATGTAAGTGAAATCATACAGTGTTTGTCTTTGTCTAACTTATTTCTCTTAGCATATGCCCTTCAGGTCAGCCATGTTGATACAAATAGTAAGATTGAATTTTTCTTAATGGTTGAGTAAGATTTATGTAATACCATATCTTCTTTATCCATCTATAGGCAAGCATTTAGGTTGCTTCCATAGTTTGGCTGTAATGAACATATAGGGATACACATATCTTTTCAAATTCATGTTTTTATTTCATTGGATAAATATCCCAATGTGGAATTGCTGGATCCTAGTGTAGTTCTATTTTTAGCTTTTGAGGAAGCTCCATACTGTTTTTCACAGAGACTACACCACTTTGCATTCCTACCAACAGTTCACTCTTCTCCACATCCTCATAAACACTTTTTATTTCTTTTTGATAATAGCTGTTCTGACAGCTGTGAGGTTTTGTCTTATTGTCATTTTGATTTGAATTTTCCTGAAGATCTGTGATGTTTAGTATCTTTTCATGTGTCTGTTGGTCATCTGTATGTCTTCTTTGAATAAATGTCTATTCAGGTCCTCTGTCCATGTTTTAATGGTGTTGTTTGTTTTTTGTTGAGTTGTATGAATTCTTTATATGTATTTTGTAATATTAACTCCTATCATCATATCATTGGCAAGTGTCTTCTACTCAATAGGTTGCCTTCTCTTTTTGTTGATGATTTCTTTGTGCAAATTTTTTAAGCTTAATATAGTCCTATTTGTTTATTTTTGCTACTCTTGACCACACAGGAGGAGACATGTCCAAAAAAAATGTTGCTGATGGCAGAGAGCTTACTAACTATGTTTCTTTCTATGAATTTTATGGTTTCAGGTCTTACGTTTAAGTCTTTAATACATTTTGAGTGTGTATGTGTGCATGTACACATACATGGTGTAACAAAGTGGCCCAGTTTCTTTTTTTGCATGCATGTATCTGTCCAGTTTTCCCAACACCATATAATAATGACCAAAAGTGAGCAATGAAATAATCTATATTACTTTAAAAAATACTCCTGATTAGAAACCAAAGGTTTAATGGGAATATTTCAGCCACTCTTTGCTACCTATGTTTTATTTCCATTATTGATTTTGATTATTCATGCAAATTAGTGCCAGGAAAAAGAAAATAACTGGATTAATAGCATTTAAAAATACATGTTTTCCAGTAATCTCAACTTCTTATCCAAAGTATTGTAATTAAATTCTAAACATACAATATTTTGTTTGTGCTCTTGATAAAACCTTAGTGCTTTAACTGGAATAGAAGGTAAACAAAGTATTAGAAACTAAAGCTACAGAAAATATTGAAAAATCAGCTTGTAAATAATCAAGAACAAGAAATTTGAGTCTTTTTTCTCTCTTAATGGTTGATAAACAACAACAAAAAGTTGTATATAAAGCATACACAAGAAGATACATGCAATTAGAGGGGAAGCCAAATATTTGGGAATCATCTACTCAGATGCAATGCACACTTGTCATGAACTTGTTCTTTTGTGCTTCATGCCCATGTTCAAACAGAAAAGACATAACTTTTTTTATAGTTTATATTATCTATAGCAGTTTTAGGTTCACAGAGAAATTGAGTACAGAAGGTACAGAGATTTCCCATATATGCTCTGCCCCTTACATGCATTAGTCTCCCCACTATCAACAATCCCTATCAAAGCGGTGCATTTGTATGTTCCATGTACCTACATTTTCACATCACTCTATCGCTCAAAGTCCATAGTTTACCCTAGGGTTCACTCTTAGTGTTATCCATTCTCTAGGTTGGACAAATGTATAATGGCATGCATCTACCATTATAGTACCATACAGTCTATCTCACTGACCTAAAAATCTTGTTTGCATCACAGATTCAGTCTCTTCCTCCTCAACCCCTGGCATTGATCCTTTTACTGTCTCCAATGTTTTCCCCTTTCTATAAATGTCATGTAGTTGGAATCTTATAGTATATAACCTTTCTCATATAGCCTTTTTTCACTGGATAATATATGCATTTAAGTTTCTTCCATGTCTTTTCATGTTTGATAGTTCTCTTCTTTATAGCACTAAATAGAATTCCTTTTTCTGAGTGTACCACAGTTTATCCATCCACTCCCTAAAGGACATCTTAGTTACTTTGAGGTTTTGGCGATTATGAATAAAACTACCATATACACCCACTTTTGTGTGAACATGAATTTTCACTCTTTTGGGTAAATATCAAGGAGTACAACTGCTGGAGCATTCATTAAGAGTATGTTATGCCAAACTTCCTTCCAAAGTGGCTGTACCATTTTACTTTCCCACCAGCAATGAATGTGAGTTCCTATTTTTCCACATCCTTGCCAATATTTGTTGTTGTCAGCATTCTGGTCAGCATTCTAATAGGTTTGTAGTGGTATCTCATTGTTTTCATTTGCAATTCCTAATGATATATGATGTCAAGCATTTTTTATATGCTTATTTTCCAGACATAGCCTTTTGAACTGATACAGGCACCTTTTTATGTTGTCGCAACTGGAAATAACATGGTAGAACTTACATTTGAGGCCTCTAAGTTCAGAGGGTGAATTTCTCACTCACTGACTCAGATGACTTCAGATAACCCCTCCATCAGCAACTTCGTGCAACAGTGTCTCACAATTAAAAGCACATGAGCTGTTTGGTTTACACTTCTGCTTTCTTCTTAAAACAGGAAATGTAAAAGCAAAGAGGAAGAAATGAAGCTAGATTGATACAAATAGGTTCTATACTAAAAAGAGGTTTTGAAGGACCCACTCAATTGAATGATCTAACTCCAAGTAAATGTAATGAGAAAAGAATACATGTATATATTGTTTGCATTAAAACAAAACACAGTGATTTCAAGCAAATTGCTGATGTGGCGCAGCTATCCTTTTCCTTTGTCCCAGAATTTCGGAAAACTGGCAAGATCCCCTAGAGAATGTGTGAATGGGGGGGAGGGGGGCATTTGCTTCCACATTTCTGTGTGGGGCTGTAGTGTGGAACAGATAGTAAGCAGTTGGTTTAGTCTGAGAGACGGTGAAAGAGGAATAGAATCTGCAATTTTGCTTCGCTGGCTGCTTGCCAGCATTGCCAAGAATACACAGTGTTGACAGCATACCTGCAGGAACTGGGGCTAGTCCAGGTGAAATCAGGAATAAAGTCAGGAAGTGGGTAGGGGGGATGGGGTAACTGGATGACAGGCACTGAATAGGGCACTTGATGGGATGAGCACTGGGGTTATACTATATGTTGGCAAATTGAATTTAAATTAAAAAATGTAAATAAAAAATAAACTATGAAAAAAAGGAATAAAGTCAGGAAGAGATAGAAACCCTGTACAGTGTATCAAGCCAGGGGAAATGAGACTAATCTCTGGCTGTGGCTTTCTCATGCTCTCCCATCAAAACCCACAAGGGAAGCAGCATCTAAGGAATTTATCTCTCTAACACAGCTTCTCTGGGGACAAAAGGTGACGATCTGACCTAAGAGCTGTCTGTGGGTGGGGAGCAATTGACTCGTTTTCTGGTATCTTCCATTTTCCACTTGGCAGAAGATTCATCAGCTCCCCACCCCCTAACCTTTTCCAGCTGACAACATAGGACTGCCCATCTCCATGTGCATTGTTTAATAGAATAAGCAATTGTGTAACGTACAAATGAGATAAAAAACAACACATTAGGGAACACAAACATTTCCAAACAAAACGAACATATTGGATTACAGATTCCAACCTATGCGGAAATATTAGAAGAGAGGAGCTAAACATAATATTATAGGTATAAATATACTAATAAGTATAAGGGAAGATAATCCTAATATGAAACCAGGAAGAGCAAATGTTTAAAAATAGGAACAAAGAAAATATTTAAGGGTAAAAAAATACGATAGTTGAAATACAGAATAAAATACAATGAATAGTATTGGGGAATGGATTGAAAAACAAATTCATAAATTGCAAATATCAAAGGGAGAAAATTTTCCAGAAGGATTCTGAAAAGTCCAGTTTATATCATTAGAAACATACGTTAAATGTTACTATAAAGATAAAATTGAATATAAAAAACATGCCACAAAAAAAAAAACATGCCACATAAACATTCTATTAAAAAGTTAGTATAGCTGTATAAATTTCAGAGAAAAGTAGGCTTTTTCCAGCTGGAAATAAAGAGGGGTATTTATCATGAAGACATAATGATCTTAAATGTTATGCACCTAGTAATAAAACTTAAAAATACATGAAACAGAAACTGATAAACATTAGGGAGACATAGGTAAATCCATAATCATTGATAGAATAACCAGGAAAAATGTTAGCAGTATGTTTACAGAAGATTTAAATAACACTATCAATAAAGCAGCTAGTATGGCCTAATTAATAAAGAATACTATGCTAATAACCACAGAATATATATAATTTTTGACATACTTGGATTTTCCACTAAGATAGATAATGTGCTGATCAATGTGTTTCATATATTTCAAAAGGTTGAAATATTACAAAGTGTTTCCCAGCAAACAACAGAAATATATTAGAATTGTATTAAAACATGATATCTTGGGGCACCTGGATGGCTCAAGCATCTGCTTTCAGCTGAGGTCATAATCTTGAGGTCTTGGGATGCAGCAGCAAGACAGGTTCTCTGCTTAGCAGGGAGTCTACTTCTCCCTCTCCCTCTTCCCCACCTCTCCCACTCATACTCTCTGTCAAATAAATAACATCTTTTTAAAAAAGTGATATCTTGGAAAGCTCCAAATATCTGAAAAATTAAGTAGCAAAATTCAAAATCTCATGGTTTAATGAAAAAAACCCTGAAATTTGGAGATATTTTTAACCAAAAGATAAACAAATATAGAAAATAAGAATTTGTTGGACAAGAATAGGAAATGCATAGTATCCCAGTGCTTATGTTAGACATTTAAAATCCATGATTTATTTGAATAATGAAAAATTAGTGACTTAAATAAAAAATAAATTAAATTTAAATTTGTGAAAATAAGGAAAAATGAAGTGACACAGAAAACCAATTAGGGAATTAACAAAATCATAATTTGATTATTTGAAAGGAAAAATTATATTGACAAAAGTTTATCAAAAAGCATCAAGTATAAAGAGAAAGTAGAAATTGTTAGTACAAGGAATGAGAGAAATGACATCACAACAGATCCTTTAGCTATTAAAAGGGCAACAGTGAAGTAGTATGAAAACATTATTTCAAAAAATTCAATGTCTTAGTAAAATAGAGGGAAAATCCTTTAAAAGCAATTTAATCAGGAAAATGGAATAGATGTACTTTTCCCTATTTCCCTCATGAAGTAACAAGTATTATAAGAAACATAATAAAACTCTGAAAGGTGGAAAGAATACAGAACTTCTAGGACCTCAGGATACAAGAAAAGTTATAGTGGTGAGTTCCCTAGGTTTTTTATTTTGCCCAGATTGTTGGATCTGTAAAAGCCATTAATCTGAACATGTCAGTGGTTACTGATAAGAAAAGCTCCCCCCCAAAAAAATCTCTTTACTTTAGCCAGAGGACTAGGAACAAGACAGTCTAGCAATACAGAAAATTCTGAACCATAAATATTCTGCTCCAGTCAAACACTACAGAAATATAATGTATAGCTACACTCCTAATACACGTATACAGACTGACTGGTGAGTCTACACACTTGCTAGGCTGCCTCCAACTACCTGAACCTAATACTGGGGTGATGTCAGACAGAGTTTAATGGAAGCCTGAGCTTTTCATTCTCACTGAATTGTAATGAGTATGATAGTCCCCTCTCCTTGGTCTCCGTGGAAATGAGGTAGAGAGCCTAGATTCTACTCCTACCTGCAATAATGAGGTGCTCCCTACCCACTCGCTGCAGGGTGTTTGACAGAAGACCCCTAGTGGAGGGTCAAGTCTTTTGCCACCTCCCAGGTGTAACAAGACCACTTTCCCCAACAAGTGTCAATTGAGACCATTCAGTAACAAGGTGCTCCTACCCCTCCAAAGAAGGAAGTGTCAGTGGAGACCTAGTAAAGAGCTAGAACCCTCCTTCCCACCCATCAGTAACGAGAAACACACACCACCTTCACAGTCAATGAAAACCAAGTAGAGAATGTGGATTTCTATCTGCACTAGGAGGTAATGAGTCAATATCCCTTTTCCTGTCAGGGTTGTGTCAGAAGAAGCCACCTAAAACAGAAAACCTAAGCAATATCTGGTTTCAAAATATAATATCTCCAAAGCCCAAGTTTTAATAAAAAAAATCACCTCTCATACCTAGAACTAGGGATGCCTCCAGCCAAATAAACAAAACAAAACATAACATAACCCCCCAAACAAAAAAACAAATAAAAAAACAAACCACAATATTGATGGCAACATTGAGATGACAGATATTATAGAATTATCTGATTAAGCTCTTAAAACAGTCCTTATAAAGATGCACAGGGAAGCAATTATTAACAAGCTTGAAACAAAAGAAAAAAACACATTCTCAGTAATAAAAGCAAGTCCCAGTACAGAAACAAAAGTCACAAAGAAGAATCAAAGGGCAATTTTATAACTGAAAAATACAGTAACCGAAATTAAAAAAAAAAAAACCCTCAAAAGATGAATTGAAGAACAGAATGAGGAAAACAGCCTTACATTTGAAGATAGACCATAGAAATTATTCAGGCAAGATAATACTGTGAAAATAGACACACAGAACCTCACACCCCTGTGGGAGTGCAGCAAAAAAGTAACATCCATTTCATTGGAGTTCCAGAAAGTGAGGAGAGAGGAGAGAGAGGGAAAAGGTGAAAAAGTAAGAAATACAGAGGAAATGAAAAAGTAAATTTCATTACATTCCATACAAAAGCCAAACAGATTTTTAAAATATGTCTGATGTTGTTGAAACAACACATAAACATGTAGAAAACATAAACATATAAAAAACAAAGCAAGAAATATTAAATATTAAAAATATTAAAAAGTAACAAAAGTGCTTAAAATAGAGTACCTTACAATAGTCCCAAGCAGCTAGCAATAAATCTGAAAGATGTGGGAAATGTTTACAGAAAAAAAATACATTTTTTAGATACAATAAAATAATTACTAAACAAATTAAGAGGTAGATCAGAACTTAGGCGGGAAAACTTAGTATTTTAAATATATCAGTTATCCAAAAATTGATTACATAAAATTTCAATAAAATTCCCAGAATTTTTAAAAATTTTGAAATTATTCTAAAACGTGTGTGGAAAGGTGCAGTTGAGTAAGGGTGATACTAAAATTTTTACACTCTTCTGATCAAGAGGTAAGCCTGTTTCCCTTTCTCTTATATTTGAATGGCTTAGCTAATGGAGTGATGTTAAGCCATTTGTTGGCCTAGCCTTTAAGAGAACTCACAGCTTTGGGTTTGGCTCCCCAGAGTTCTAAGCTACCAAGATCGAAGTCTGTGTACTCTAAGTGTTTCATGCTGTGAAGGCAAAACTAACCAGAGAGACAGAGAGAGAGATAGAGAGGCAGACAGATAGATGTTACTGGACTGCTTGTGTGCCAGCCCCTGTCCACTTGCGTTAGTTCAGCAGAAACCCCAGAGACATCATGGCATAGAGACAAACTGTACCCTGCCTAAATTCCTGGCCTACAGAGTAGTGAGAAATGAATACTACTACTACTACTAATAATAATAATAGTTGTTGTTGTTGTTTTAAACCACTAAGGTTTTAGAGTAGTTTGTTGTACAGCAATAGGCAAGTAGAACCATATGAAAATACAGTAGATTATTGCAAAAAAGAGAAGGAAAGAAATGATGAATGCAGAATTCAAGGCAATGCTTAATTTAGCTTGAGCAGCAAGACAGATGTGTCAGTTAGATACTGGTGAAATGTACATTATTGTTACAGGATGCAGTTTTGTTTTAGGTAGTTATTTTTTTGAGTATTAACCAATTATTAAAAATGGATAATTAAACTAAATTTTAATCTTAATTTATTTTAATTGGGCTATGTGTAGACCGATAATGTGTTATAAATTAATTATTGTAATTAAGCCAAAAAATCTATGGAAATAGTAGAGTCTATAAAATTTCCAGTCTCAAATATTATTAGGTCCTATTAGAATTTCTAGTCTTTTCTTTTCTTACTCTTCTCTTGTCTGTTATTACCTGGCTTCAGGGTCTTTTTATTAGTCAAAATACTTTCCCAAGGAAAATGAAATACACATTTAACTTCCTTCTGCTGCAACTGCAGAATGATTTATAGGAATTTCAATGGATGGAAAATGTTGGCAGAATTTAATATAATTCTTTCTTGAAATTATTATTTGTTTTATCAGAGATATTAATCTTAAAACAGATTAAATCATTATGTTCCTTCCAGGAATAAGTCTAGATGAAGTATACAAATTTGAGATGACATATGCTTATAATAATTTGTTGTAGTGAAAGCCTTTATAATAACAGCCTAAACTGTGTAGTGGCTCCTAGAAATGTTTTCTTTTTAAAGAATGCAGATTTCATAACAGCCTATTTTTAAAATGCAGTCTTTGTTGCATAAATAAGACTGTAGCAATAACAGTTTAAAAATTTTTTAAGATAGCTCCCAACAAACCAACTGTTGTAAATTGTTGATATTTTTATGTATTTTTAAAATACAAACTTTAAGTTTTACAGGGGTATAATATGTATGTGCATATTCAGAAAAGTACACAAAATTTATAGTGGTGCAGCTCAATGGATTTTCACAAGATATATATCCTATTTGATACCATTTCTATTCAGAAATGTAACACTAACATTTCCTGGAAGATTCAGTCATATAACTTTGCAGTCACGAAATTTCCTCCTTCTCACAGGAAATCATTATATGATATCTAAAAGCAGAGCTGAGTTTTGCCTGTTTAGGAATTCATTTCAGGAGGATCACAGAGCCTGACTTTTTTCAAAATATGTGTGTGATATTTGTTCATGATTCTGCATGTAGCAGATAGTACACTTTCATTGCTGTGTTGTATTTCACTGGGTAAATATTTCAAAATATATCAAACTGTACCTTATCTTCTGCAGGCAGTCAGTATCAAGGTAGATCACCTTAGTACAGTCTGGGACTAAGTTGATCCGAAGCTAGTTTTCAATCTCTGTAAAGGCTAGAGTATTTTTTGTTTAGCTTTACTAACAGTACATTCTTTCACAGATCCCAGCTAATCCTGGGGAGTTTATTAGACTCCTCTCCTTCTTGAGGGACATTTAATTCCAATTTTTACCTTCATAGTATTTGTAAAACTACTGAGAACTCTGCACAGCTTCTTAATTAATGTCTTAGCTGAAACTGAAGAACTGCCAAGTATCTGGAGGGGAATGTCAAGCTCCCCTCTGTGTACTGCCTTTCACTTTCTGGGATGTTGGACGTCTATTCTAGTTCTTGTTGCCTCAGCTATTCTCAAATCCCTTTAATAGATCAGATAGATAGATAGATAGATAGATAGATAGATAGATAGATAGATGATAGATAGATGATAGATAGATGATAGATAGACAGATAGATAGATGATAGATGATAGATCATATATAGAGATCATATATATATATATATATATGTCCAACTTTATATTTTCCCCTTTTGCATTGTTCCACCTACCGTTCAGAATAATTTTCTCCACAATTCTACTATTCTGCTATTTCTCACATCCCCAGAAAACTTGTACAAAGCCTGGAGCATAAATAATACTAAATATTTGTTGAACAAATGGCAAACTCTACTGTACCCTCTCTCACTCCTTTTACTGAAATATCTAAAGACCTTTGTTCACCGCAAACTTACCCTTCTTCTTCAATCCTTTTACCATCCATAGTACCTGCAGTCAACTATCCATGCAATGATCTTGTTCCCTTCCACCTATTTCAGGGATAGTTTTCATATACTCCAAGTATTTTACATATTAGTGGGAAAACTGCTAGTTCACCAAGGGTGGCTTTAGAACTATTGCTTTTCTCACTTCTGTTTCCTTTTTTTTTTTAAGATTTTATTTATTTATTCGTGAGAGACACAGGGAGAGAGAGAGAAGAGAGAGAGAGAGAGAGAGACAGGCAGAGGGAGAAGCAGGCTCCACACAGGGAGCCCGACGTGGGACTCGATTTCGGGTCTCCATGATCACGCCCTGGGCCAAAGTCTGGGCTAAACCTCTGAGCCACCGGGGCTGCCCTCACTTCTGTTTCTGTGGTGTTTCATGTTGCTCAGCTACATGTTGCTCTTCTAGTCTTACTTATCTTTGATATCTAATGACTTTGTATCTAACAAACCCATGTTAAAGCTGTGTAGCATTGGTAGTTCTTCATCACACCCATTTTCCTTTCTCTGAGTGGTATAGCCAGACAGTTCCAGCCTCCCTTACTGCTACATATGACCATGTGACTGAATTTGGCCAATGGAGTTCCAAAGATGTGATGTCACCATTTCCAGTTTATCCCCAAAGAGCTTCACTCTTTCTCTTTCTCCATCTTCCATCTGGATGTTGATTTCCATAGTAACACTGAAACTTACTGTGAAAATGGCACAGCCCCCATCTGTGTGGAGCAGAGCCCCTTGCAGCTGATTGAACTTCAAATAAACTATATTATGTGTAAAACCTCTGAGATTTGAAATTGACATGTTACTAGCCTTGGAATTACCTTTGGTAATGCACCATGCAACTTCTCGCTATTGAAATATTCTGTTATAATTCTAAAACTTTTAGGATTTTAAGACCAAAAAGTATACTAACATCATAGTTCTTGGACTTTACCATGAGACAGCTTTAACTCTAATGGTAACAAACTTCACTTCCATTTCAAAAAACTAGAAAACCTAACACATTATCTAATATGAAGTTCTTGTACATCTAATTATTTCTGTGATTTGTAACCTTATTATTTTGTCAATATTAACCAATCTTTTAACCTGTCCTTAGCTCTCCCATTATTCTCATGAATTATTCTGAGTCCTCTCTTCTCAAACCTTTCCTTTCATATTCTTAGAAATAGGCGTTTTTCCCCCTTTAGCTCATTAAGATGTCATTAGTGGATGAATGGTCTGATACAAACTCATCCACCAGAGCTCGAAATATCTCTTGGTTGGTACCCAATTCCTATCCTCTCATATTCTTAGAATAGGGTTCTTCTTTGAGGCAACTGAAGCCATCATAATCTCTCCCACAATAAAATGTTTGAATTACTTTAGTTCTTATACCAAACACTCTTCTACCTCAAATGACTTAGGGAATATGTTGCACACGCTGCAGATTATTTGAAGTAAGTCACTTAATCTCTTTGAGTCATCTATAAAATGGGAACTGAAATGTTTGAACTATATAGATCTATTATGATGACAAAATAAGGTAATATATAACAATTTTTACTTTTTAAGGGATTATTGCCATTTTTATCCATAATGCTGCACTATTTTCATTTCTAGTTAGACAATGTTTAAACACATAGCCCCAATCATTAAGTATGCTTCATTATAAAAAATTCCAGAATGTTATGTTGTGAGTTTTATGGAAAACAAATTTCTCTGTGGTCAGGATGTTGGTAATGATTTCTTAGGTTTATCATCATAAATTAAGTCCTATGTTTAGTCATTCCTTGGATATTGTATTCGTAAGGGTACACATATCTGTCATTGCTCATTGCCTCCAGATGCAGCAGATAAACAATCACTTCACTGTTATGTTCACAGTTTTAATTTACAGGCTTATATTCAACCATCTAATAAACACATTCATAGCCCAACCAGATAGTTCAGTTTACAACTTCTTTCATGATGTACATGTTCAACGAGCATGTTTGAACATCTATTATCTTCAAGGAGCTGTGCTTCTGAAAGGTATATCAGGAAATATAGCTCCTGCTTTTAAGAAGTATAACTAAAATGTAACTCACATCAGCTGACCAAATTTGAAGATGCCATCAAAAGATCCATACAGTTGCTTCCATTGTACCTTAGAACTCATTCCAGATTCCTCTATATCTGTCAGTTGCTACATTCAATCAATTAGCAAATCTGACGATTTTATGAGATAAATATTTCTCAAGTGTGTGTCATCTTCTTTAAGTTCTTTAGCATTTGTCTCTCCATCTCCATATACCACAAGTTTTGTGTAATTTACCCAAGACTTTTAATGTTATATTAAAGTCATGGAGGACAGCCTGAGTGGCTAAGTGGTTTAGCGCTGTCTTGAGCCCAGGGCCTGATCCTGGAGACTCGGGACTGAGTCCCACATTGGGCTCCTTGCATAGAGCCTGCTTCTCCCTCTGCCTCTCTCTCTCTCTCATTCTCCCACATGAATAAATAAATAACATCTTTAAAAAAAATAAAGTCATGGAAAACATATTATATAGTTCTACAAGCATATGATTTTCTACATACCCATGGTTGTGCTCATATAGTTTTCTCTCACTGGAATGCCCATTCTCTTATTTGTTCTTGTTTTATTTTTTCCTTACAAATTTTTATTTAAATTCCAGTTAGTTAACATGTAGGGTAATATCAGTTTCAAGAGTAGCATTTAGTGATTCATCACTTACATATAACATCCAGTTCTCATGAAAACAACTCCCCTCCTTAATATCCATCCTCCACCCCTTATCCACATCCCTCCATCAACCCTCAGTTTGTTCTCTATCAGTAGGTGTCTCTTATGGTTTGTTTCTCTCTCTCTCCTTCCTTTTTGTCCCCTTCCCACACATTCATCTGTTTCCTAAATTCCACCGATGAGTCAAATCATATAATATTTATCTTTGTCTGATTGACTTATTTCACTTAGCATAATGCACTCTAGCTCCATCTACATTGTTGCAAATGGCAAGATTTCATTTTTGATGGCTGAATAATATTCCATAGTATATTTTTACCACTTCTTCTTTATTCATCATTTAATGGACATCTGGGCTCTCTCTATAGTTTGGCTATTGTTCATAATGCTGCTATAAATATTGGGGTGCATGTACACCTTTGAATCTGTGTTTTTGTATCCTTTTGGTAACTATCTAGTAGTGCAATTGCTGAATTGTAGGGAAGTTCTTTTTTTAAGTTTATGAGAAACCTCCATACTGTTTTCCATGGTGGCTGCACCAGTTTGCATTCTAATCAACAGTGCAAGAGGGTTTCCTTTTCTCTACTTCCTCACCAAAATCTGTTGTTTCCTGTGTTGTAAATTCTAGCCTTTCTGATAGGTGTGACATGGTATCTCATTGTGGTTTTGATTTGTACTTCTCTGATAATGAGTGATGTTGAGTATCTTTTCATATATCTGTTAGCCATGTTGATGTCTTCTTTGGAAAAATATCTGTTTATGTCTTCTGCCCATTTCTTAACTAGCTTATTTGTTTTTTGGGTGTTGAGTTTGCTAAGTTCTTTATAGATTGTGAACACTAACCCTTCATCAGAAATGTCATTTGCAAATATCTTCTCCCATTCCATAGGCTTCTTTTTAGTTTTATTGATTGTTTCCTACCCTGTGCAGAATCTTATTATCTTGATTAAGCCCTAATAATTCATTTTTGCTTTTATTTTCCTTGCCTTTCATGATGTGTCTAGTAAGAGGTTGCTGTGGCTGAGGTCAAAGAGGTTACTGCCTATGTTTTTCTCTAGGATTTTGATGGTTTCCTGTTTCACATTTTTATATTTCATTCACTTTGAATTTATTTTTGTGTATAGTGTAAGAAAGTGGTCCAGTTTCATTTTTCTGCATACTGCTGTCCAGTTTTGAAGAGGCTGTCTTTTTTCCATTGGATATTCTTTCCTGCTTTGTTAAGGATTAGTTGACCATATAGTTGTGGTTCCATTCCTGGGTTTTCTATTCTATTCCATTAATCTATGTGTCTGTTTTTGTACCAGTACCATATTGTCTTGATAACTACAGCTTTGTAATATAACTTGAAGTCTGGAATCATGTTGCCTTCCACTCTGCTTTTTCAGGATTGCTTTGACTATTCAGGATCTTCTGTGATTCTACACACATTTTAGGATTATTTGTTCTAGCTCTGTGAAAAATGCTGTTGGTATTTTGATAGGGTTTGCATTAAATGTGTAGACTGCTTTGTGTAGTATAGACATTTAAAAAATATTTGTTCTTTCAACCCATGAACATGGAATTTTTTCCTATTTCTTTGTATACTCTTCAATTCCTTTCATAAGTGTTCTATGGTTTTCAGAGTTCATATCTTTTCCTCTTTGGTTAGGTTTGCTCCTAGGTATCTTATGGCTTTTGGTGCAATTTCGAATGGGGTTGTTTCCTTGATTTCTCTTTCTGCTGCTTCATTATTGGTGTATAGAAATGTAATAGATTTCTGTACATGCCTTTTATTTCTTGTTGTTGTCTGATTGCTGAGGCTAGGATTTCCAGTAAATACTATGTTAAATAGCAGTGGTGATTGTGGACATCCCTGTCTTGTTTCAGACCTTAAGGAGAGGCTCTCAGTTTTTTCCCATTGAGAATAAAATTAGCTGTGTATCTTTCATGATGTTGAGGTATGTTCCATCTATCCCTACCTATATTAGTGTGTCATTCAAAGCCATTGTTTCCTTGTTGATCTTTTGCTTAGATTATCTGTCCATTGCTGTGAGAGGTTGCTAAAGTTCCCTACCATAATTGTATTATCAATGTGTTTCTTTATGTTAGTTAATAATCAATTTATAAATAATCAATTTATATATATGCTCCCAACTTGGGAGCATAAATATTTACAATTGTTAGATCTTCTTGTTGGATAGACCATTTACTTATGATGTAATGCCCTTCTTCATCTCTTGTTATAGTCTTTGACTTAAAACCTAGTTTGCCTGATATAAATATAGCTACTCCAGCTTTCTTTTGGCATCCATTAGCATGATAGATGGTCCTTCATTACCTCACTTTCAATATGCAGATGTCTTTAGGTCTAAACTGTCTTTTAGGCAGCATATATGAGTCTTGTTTTTTTTTTTTTTATCTATTCTGATACCATATGTCTTTTGATTGGAGCATTTAGTCCATTTACATTCAGAATGACTATTGAACGATATGAATTTAGTGCCATTGTATTACCAGTAAAGTTGATGTTTCTGGTGATGTTCTCTGTTCCTTTCTAGTCTTTGTTGCTTTTGGTCTTTTTCTATACTCAAAGATTCCCCTTTAATATTTCTTGCAGAGTTGGTTTAGTGGTCATGAACTCCTTCAGTTTTTATTTGTCTAGGAAGTCTTCATCTTTCCTTCTATTCTGAATAACAGTCATGTGGGATAAAGTATTCTTGGCTACATATGTTTGCCACTCAGCACATTGAATATATCATGCCACTTTCTTCTGGCCTGGTAAATTTCTATAGATAGATCTGCTGTGAACCTGATCTGTCTTTCCTTATAGGGTAAGGACTTCTATCCACTTGCTGTTTTCAGGAATCTTTCCTTGTCTGTGTTTTTTGTTTGTTTGTTTGTTTTGTTTTGTTTTGTTTTTTGTTTTGTTTGTTTGTTTGTGAATCTGACTATGATATGTCTTGGTGATGACTGGCTTTTGATAAATTTAATAGGAGTTCTGTGTGCTTTTTGGATTTCTATATCTGTGTCCTCCAGAAGGTTCGGGAGGTTTTCAGGTATAATTTCTCAAATAAACCTTCTGTTCCTTTTTCTTTCTCTTCTGGGACTCCTTTGATATGAATGCTACTATGCTTTATGGAGTTGCTGATTTCTACAAGTCTACATTTGTGATTCAATATCTTTCTTTACCTCTTTAGCTTCATTATTTTCCATAAGTTTATCTTCTATTTCACAGATTCATTCTTTTGTTTCATCCATCCACATTGTTATTACATCCGTTTAGTTTTACATCTCAGTTATAGTATTTTTAATTTCAGCCTAACTAGTTATGGTTCTTATATCTCTACAGTAAGGGATTCTCTAGTGTCTTTTATGCTCTTCTCAAATCAAGCCAGTATCCTTATTATTATTGTTTTAAATTCTGGTTCTGATATCTTACTTGTATCTGTATTGATTAAATCCTTGGCCACAACTTCTTCCTATTCTTTCTTTTGGGATGAATTCCTCTATCTTGTTTTGTCTGGGTCACTGGTTTTTGGTGTGTGTGATTGTTAGTAAAGCCTGTTGTATTCCTGCTCCTGAAAGTAATGACTATATTAAAAAGTGGTCCAAAGCGAAGCAAAATAAAACAAAAACAGATAACAACAACAACAAAAAGAAGCTAGATCCTAGGTGTGTTTTGGTCTGCTTATGAGAGGAAGCTAGATCTAGAAAAAAATAAAATAAATAAATTTTTAAAAATTAAAAAAAAAATTAAATGAAGTTAGATCCTACATGTGTGTTGATCTGTTCATGAAAAGAAGTTAGATTAAAAAAGAAAAAGAGGGGTGGGCAGCCCAGGTAGCTTAGTGGTTTAGCGCTGCCTTCAGCCCAGGGCCTGATCCTGGGAACCCGGGATTGAGTCCCATGTCGGGCTCTCTGCATGGAGCCTACTTCTCCCTTTGCCTGTGTCTCTGCATCTCTCTCTCTCTCTCTCGATCTCTGTCTCTCATGAATGAATAAATAAAATGTTTTAAAAAATTATAAAAAAGAAAAAGGGGAAGCTATATCTTATTTCTCCTAGAGTTGAAGCTCTGCAGCACTCTAAATTAGTAGACTCAGTGCAAGTGAGTGGTTTGTAGGGGCCTTGTGGGGGAGGGGCCTGCTGCTCTGATTCTTAGGTGAATTCCCCTAATGAAGATGCACCTGCAGGTCACAGGACTTGGGGCTCAGTGTAAGCCCCTCTGGCCTCCACTGGGTGGTGCTGTTTTGCTCCCTGAAGTCAGTCAAGGCTGATGGGGGTAGAGAATGGCGTTGCCATGCTCTCTCATCCTTAGAGCAAGAGCTTGTTCCCACCACTTTTCAGGAAGCCCTCTCAGAAGAGCAAACAATTACCTCTCTTGTGTCTCAGGCTGCTGCCAGATCCCTGCCTTCATCCTGCCTGTGTTCCAGTTGTCTGCCTGTCAGGCTGCACAACACTCCTGTGTTTTATCTCAGGCACAAATGACTGGATTTCAAAACTCCAAGTTTTAGAGATCTACATGGCCTGGACCCATGCTGATCCTCTGAGTAAGGGTCTTGCTGCACTGCAGCCAGTGCCGACTTGTCCCAGAAATAAGTTGTGCAACCATATAGCAGTTCAGGGTTTGTGGTAAAGTGCAGCTAAAAGCCAGCATGAAAGTTTGCTGCCTTGAGCTGTTGTCTTTGTTCCAATGGTAGAGGACAGGACAGCATGCTGGTGCTGCCGGTTCTCTTGCTCTTGGAGAAGCTGTGCCATCACCCCCAAAATGTACTCTGAGCCTCTTCCCTATGACCCAGGGGTTCTTCAGACCATGCTGCCCACTCCTGGGGCTCCATCTTCCTTCCCCACTGGCATACCATGAAGCCTGCCAGGCATGATCGTAATGATGGTACAGACCTCTAAAACTTCAGATTCTGTGCTCTCTAAAAACCTGTGGTATTTGGGGGTGCCTGAGTGTGTCAGTCAGATGTCTGCCTCTTGATTTCAGCTCAGGTCACGATCTCAGGGTCCTGGGATCAAATCCCGTAACAGGCTTCATGTTCAGTGGGGAGCCTGTTCGGGATTCTATCCCTCTCCTTCTGCCCCTCCTCCCACTTGCACTCTCCCTCACTCTAAAATAAATAAATCTTAAAAACAAAACAAAAGAAAAAAACCTTGTGGTATTCATCTCCTCCTCTTTCCCAGTCAATGGTTTTGGGAAAGAGTTTTTCTTGTGCAATTCCTTCCATGTGGTTTCACTCTTTCTTTTTCTCTCACTCCTCTCTCCATGATCAAGGCTCCTTCTTCTTCATACCAGCTGCAGCTTCTATCCCCCAAATCAACTCTCCACAGATCAGCCTTCCAGGTTATGGCAGTGTTTTCTACCTCTAGTTGTGCAGTTTTGCTCTTTCTATCCTCAGATCAGTTTTTTGGATGTTCAAAATGATTTGATATTTATCTAACTGTGTTCAAGGAATAAGGCAAGCTTTGGGTCTCCTTACTCCTCCTGCATTTTAACTTCTCTTCCCTATTTAATTTTCAATTAATATTATCTAGTTCTCTCCACCCACCAAATGATATACTTCTAAAATCTACCCTAACACAACACACTTATCTCAATCATCATGTTTACCATTTGTATAAATTGTATCTGTTTGTAGATTTATCTTAATTAGACTTTGTTTCAGGAATATCTCAAAAGTAGAGTTAGTATTAGAGTCATCTTGGAAAGCCCAGAAATGTAGTATTAACTTAATATAAACTCAAACTTAACATGGTCTCCATAAATATTTAACTTATTTTGCAATACTCTTGGATAATTTATTAATTACAAATAGGAACAAAAGGAAATTCCAATTAATAGAGTGAAAATAGAATTTTCAACTGCAAAAATAGTTGCCAAAGGTAATAAAATAGCTCCCAAATACCGAAAGACATTTTCATTCTAAAACTATATTTTGGGAATCCCTGGGTGGCTCAGAGGTTAAGCGCCTGCCTTCGGCCCAGTGTGTGATCCTGGAGTCCTGGGATCAAGTCCTACATCAGGCTCCCTGCATGGAGCCTGCTTCTCCCTCTGCCTGTGTCTCTGCCTCTCTCTCTCTCTCTCTCTCTCTGTGTTTGTGTCTTTCATGAATAAATAAATAAAATCCTTAAAAAAATAAAAAATAAAACTATATTTCTAGCTAAACGACCATTAAAGAATAGAGTAAAATAAATGTACTCTTAGCAAAAATTTAACAAAACAAAACAAAACAAATCATGAAAGTACTTCTCTGAGAAAATTTCAATGAAGTGTTTATCAAGGAATACAGTTAACCCAGAACAACACAGGTTTAAACTGCATAGGTCCACTTATACTTGGATTGTTTTTTTTTTTTAGAAAAATATGTACAATACTATAAATCCACTTTCTCTTCCTTATGATTTTCTTAACAACATTTTCTTTTCTATATCTTACCTCATTATAAGTATACCCAGTATACAATACATATAGCATACAAAATATGCATTAATCGAATATGTTATCATTAGGCTTCTGGTCAACAGTAGGCTATTAGTTAAGTTTTTGGGTGGTCAAAAGCTATAACCAGATTTTCAACTGCACAGGGGTTCAATATTCCCAACCACCACATTGTTCAAGGGTCAACTATATGTTTCACTAGGAAATTTCTATTTTTTTAAAGAACTGGGGTTAAAAGAACCTGTGGGCAAAAAAGGTGGTACATATGTGTGTGTGTGTGTGTGTGTGTGTGTGTGTGTGTGTGTATATGAGTGATTTCAATTAGCATCATCTGTATAAACACACAACTAATGATAACGAATAACTTGGGGGGTGAGAATCATGATAGAGCTAAAATATTTGACAACACCATGTAAGGTAGCAAGGAGTGTGTTGTGGAGAAGAGTTAAATCATGTCAAAGCTTTGTATTATTGATAGTAGAGATGTTAATTAAGATTATATTCTGTTAAATTTCAATGGCAACCACAATAGGATGTATGTAACATGTTTATCTTCTGGATCAGCAAAACAAGTATAAAATTACAGAGAAAACTTAAATGACTCAAAAGAATGCAAGAGGATAGAAAACAGGCTAGACATAGAGAAGTAACTATAAAACTTACAATCAGATCTTAGCAAGTTCCCAAATGTATTGATGAAAAGTAGCCTCATCAGTTAAAGAGCATAGATTTCTAGACTGGGAAAACTATAAATGGAAATGTATATGGTGATAACTCTCTGCAAAGTCCCATGTCAATGTATATGAAGCATCTCACATTGATTTTCCTTTTTTAACTAAATAATACCATTTCTAGTAACTAGTAATTTACCCACAAGAATAGTTAGAAGTGGCAATCAGAGAAATATACACATACTGAGACATATATAAAAAATGCTTCATGCTGTGCAAAAAAATAACAGGTTCCCAAAATCCTCTATACAATAAAAACTAAAATTTATAAATTTTAATTTTCTTTTATTTCTTTTTTTTATTAATACATAGAAAATGTATAAAAATGCTACAATGTAAATGGAAGTACTTTCCTCTAATAGGCCAGTGGGTAATCAACTTTTTTCTTCAATATTCTCTTGATATTTATGACCATAAAAATGCATTATTTTGGTAATCAGAAAAATGCTGTATTTCTCTGTAGTAGAACTCATAGTATGCTTCAAATATACTTCATACACAAGATAATTTGGTTGAGGCACATACTGTTAAAATAATTTACATTGGGCATTTCTTTGTATCTTACATGTGTATGTGTGCATGCATGTGTGTATTATCTTATATGAATTTTATAAGAAGCTTGAGGTCTGGGCACCTGGGTGGCTCAGTGGTTGAGCATCTGCCTTCAGCTCAAAACATGATCCCAAGGTCCTGGAATCGAGTCCTGCGTCGGGCTTACCGCAGGGAACTTGCTTCTCCCTCTGTCTTGTCTCTGCCTCTCTATCTGTGTCTCTCATGACTAAATAAAATAAAATCTAAAAAAAAAAATTTCTTAAAAAAAAAGAAGCTAAGTATTGTTATTACCTGTTTTTATATATAAGGAGACTAAAGATAAGAGAGATTACATTATGTAAGATTGTAAGATCTTACCTATTTGCTTTATAGATTCTGTGTTCTCTGTGCCAATTTCTCAAAATATGTATGGATTTCTAATATATTTTTAAAATTTTATATTAATCTCTATAAGGTTACTGAATAGCAATTGTGATGGTTCAGTTTGGTGAATATACAAATATGTACATAAGCATCTCAGTCTCAGTTGATTCTTTCCCACCAATATAGAAACACCAGGGCTAAGCAGCTGTCCAGATAGAAATTCCTTAACAAGCTGTAACCACAGACATAAACACCTCTCTTAAATGAGGAACATTCTCATGATCTTGACACTGCAATTTCTTGGCAATTTCCCAATACTATTAAGAAACATTCTCTAATCTCACAAAGAATGCTTGAGGTTTTTTTTTTTTTTTTTTTCCTGTGGAATTTTTTTTTTCAATTTGTAAAGATAAGTACTGGAAGATAAAACTAGAGTGCTGGGAAGACCAGTTTCATGCTCTGTGCCACTTCTCAGCTAACTGCAGTAGGCAACATGTCTTTGACCCTACTTTCTGTCCTCTGGCTCATCATTCAAACTCAAGGTAAGCACTACAATACTGACATCTTATACAAAAGTCAAATTATTTTATGCATTTTTAAAGTACTCTTGAGAAAGCAACATTTTTGTATGACCCAAAGCTCACTACTGTTGGCATTTTGGTATATTTACTCAATTTACATAAACTCCGTGCTTATAGTCAAGGTGTTGTGATTGGTATAATAATTTAGTTAGGATGTACCTGAAATTTCATTTCTCATTCAATAATGCTACTAGATCTATAATTGCATTTTCTAAAATGCACACAAACCAAATAACACCAGAGGATTAACTTCCAGACCAGAAATCAAGAATTTTCTCACCATCTCCAATGTTATCTTGAATAACATTGATATTTTCTACTCCATAAGGAGAAAATCATCTATCAAGATAGAATTTGACCAAAAACTGTGCTAGGATGGATGACAAGGAAGACTTTTAAGTAAAATTAGCACTGAATTAGACTTAACAGCAATATTAAGCAAAATTAAAACTTAACCAACTGAACGGTTACTCATAAAGATCTATTAAATTTATTCTAACCTCAACCCCCCAACTTTTTCCATTAATTGGATTCTTATTCTCCATTGAATAAAAAAAACTTTTAGAAATATATTTATAGACTTTCTATTTTCCTGTGTAAGGAGTCCTTATTGGGATAGCACCATAGCCAAACTCTGGGGGTTGAGTAGGAGAAAATTTTTGCTTGATTATTTTCCTTTAGGTTCCCCACCTCAATCAGGTGTAAAACTTCTTGGTGTTCCCAAGGTCACCCTGTCTTTCAATGGGGAATTGTCTCTAAGCATTGACATTTATCTTTGAAAATGGGAGCATTTAAAAATAAGACTGACTTTGATGGGTGATTGAACAATTAAAAGAAAAAGTAGATAAGGTGCACCTCCCATCTTCCTAGACTGGTGCTACATAATTTTATACTTTTCATGTTATTTAATTTTTACATGAATCCCCATTTTAGATAAGTAAACTGATAGGAAAGCAAAATAATTTTTATAAGACCATTTAGTTAGGACTTAAGACCACATATTTTGGCTCTGATATCAGTTCTTTTCCTACTAGATGCAAGCAAAATACAAAACAGTCTATGTACTATTATACCAAGTGTATCAAGAAGCACATTTAGCCTACTTGCTATCTAATTTTCCTACTTGCTATCTGATGCTTTGAAATTGCCCCAGCAGGGGATAAAAAAAACTTTGCTTACTATGAAACCTGAAGTCTTGAGAGCAAATGCTAATGAGAGAAAGAACATAATAGTTTATCATTACAGAAGTAGTGTCTTCCCTAAGAATGCGGTATTTTTTTAAAGATTTTATTTATTTATTCATGAAAGACACACAGAGAAAGGCAGACACATAGGCAGAGGGAGAAGCAGGCTCCATGCAGGCTCCATGTGGAACTCAATCCCAGGACCCTAGGATCACAACCTGAGCCAAAGGCAAACCTTCAACCACTGAGCCACCCAGGTGTCCCCAAAATGAGGTATTATCTGCTAATGAAATATTGGATTTTTGGAAGGGGTAATCAGGGGTAATCTCTTTGCACCACAAAGAGAAAAAGACATAGAAAGTAAAAACAGAGATCTTTGAGAACACAGAGAGGAAAATCAACAATTTTGAAGAGGACTACATTGGAAGAGTGAACTGGGCCACAGGGAAGAATTCTGGTTCTAAAAATCTCTGATGTACTGAGAGATCATCTGAAGAATTATTTCATCATCTCCATATCTTTCCACAATAAGTAGATAGAGCAAAATTAAATTCTTTGTTATCAAAGCTGATAAGGAGAAGGAGGAAGGAAGACCTTGCTTTTCTTAATGCTTACTTTCTGGATGGGAATGGAGTCTTTTAGGCCATCTCAACAAAGCCAACCAACCCAAAACAAAACAAATGTATTTTTAAATGTATTATATCAATATTATTTCTTTTTCTCTAGCAATAGCCATAAAGCAAACACCTGAATTACAGCTCTATGAAGTAGTTCGACCTAAAAAACTACACATTTTATACAAAAGGGAAATACAAAACCACCAGACAGAGAATGGCAAAGATGTAAGTAATGTGAATGATGGTGAGATTTCACAATCAAAGAGCCACCAAAGAGCCTTTTTACTAATAGAGGTGATGCCTAATAGTTCCTTTTGAAGCCCATATCTACAGCTCCCTTGGTCTAGGAAAGAATGCAGAATTCTCAGGATGCTTTTACATTTAAGCAGTAGGAAGAGAGTTAACTATATCATTTTATCAGAAAGAATAAAGCTGCTTAGACATTTCTTCAAGTTTGGAGGATAGGGGGAAGCACATGAAGGGCAACCATTTCTAGAAAGAAATGTTTCTTGCCAAGTTCACCAAACCCTACCATCACCTCCTGCCCCACTGAATTGCCTTTTCCTTGGCCATTTTGTCTTTAATGGAGAATTCACCATTATCTCATTAATTGGCAAGATTTACAAAATTTATTAAAGATATTAACTTTTGGTTACATTACTGCAAATATTTATAATTTTGACCTTAATCCTTAGTGTTTCTAGTTAGTTTTCCTTGGTATATTTTACTTGGCTTTAAAGTAATAAAAATACATGCCTTACTATTATTATACCATGAATGATTCATTAGGATACACAGGACAGTATACTTTACAGTGGGGCAAATAGTAAGTTCCTATCTTACATAGTAGAGTTAGTTTAATCTGTGAGTATTATTACTTCATTATTGTACTTTTTGGAAATCCATCTTAATATAAAATTTATGTTTTATTTTATATATTTGAAATCTATAAGAACCATTTTATAGTAGAGGTACTTGCAATTCTGCTTCCCTGTATACTAAATTTATCATTGTATTATAATTATTTTAGATAGACTCAGAAGTATAAATTGATATCAATATATTATTAAATATTTGTAGGAAAGATATGAACCTGAACTTCAGTATCAGATTGTATTAAATGGAAAAGAAGTTGTTCTTCACCTGCAAAAAAGCAAGTAAGTTGTACTTCCTGAAAGTCTGATCACTACATTATATTAACAGAATATGAAAAATAAACCTTCTTAAGACCCTATTTACTGTGATTTGAGATAGAAGACATGAAATATATTAAATTCTAGGTATTATTATTATATTGTGCTAATGTTATCTAAGAAGATTGAGGCTTTCTAAGGAAATTTCATGCAAAATATAAAGCAAGGAGAACAACGCAGATAAAAGCTTTTCTTCCTAATCTTCTCCCAATTTACTGAAAATCTACCCATATGAACTCAAAATGTTGATGTGGCTTCCCATTGCTTTGATAAGAACATATGTAAGAGTCATTCAGGGCACATAGCCTTGAGATAGATTTCTGGGGATTGGGCTCCACCAAGCTTTACATCTGTTAGTAAACTTCTCCCTGAATATAATGGTCTTTTATGCATATTTGTGACCCAGCACCCTTCAGAGACCCTCTACAGGCTGGGCCTTTGGCACAAAGAATTCCGAAATAACCCATCTGAGGACAGAGAATTTGCAGCTGAAAAGTATCTGGGGGCATTTCTTCCCTTTAATCTAATGGATATAATTAATGCTTTGATTTGCTTCAGTAGCAGCATTTCAATGTTAGAAAAAGGATCAACGGGTCAAAATGTCTGCTGTTTCTCACTGTAGGCATAATCATTCTTTTAGTGCTGAATATCATATCAGGAACATTAGCCCCTATTACCACCCTAAGTGTATCTTGCAATTTTTTGAACTTTGCAGACATCTCCTGGGGCCAGACTACACTGAAACATATTACTCACCCAGGGGAGAGGAAATCACTACCAGCCCTCAGAACATGGTAAGTTCTGAATGCTTTCTGAGACTCTTTCTGTGATCTGCCATTTATGTTGTAAGATGCATAGGGTCCAAGGACAAAAAAGAAATAAAGGACTAGAGAGCAAGGTGCTCTTCTATGACCAATGAGACAATAGATGAGAAAATCATAGTCAGCTTTTTTACAAGGTTAATGATAGTGGGAGGCTTCAAAGTATCGCATTTGTAGAAGCAACTACAAGTCCGCTTTCCTCTAGACCATCTTATCAAAAAGTTAGAAATATTCTCCCCCATACCTACTTGAAACATCATTTAGCTATTTACTATTTGTGAATAATATACGCATATACCTGAGATCAGAAATGGGATATCAATTATTTAATTAATTAAATTTTATATTTCATTAAACCTACATGCTAGAGATAATGCCAAGGCCTAGAGTCAGACATAGAAAATCAATGCCAAGGGAGGAAAGGAAGAGAATACAAAAAGACAGTCATGGTGTATTACCAAGCTAAGTGAATTTCTCAGAGCCACTCTCCCTGGGCAACCCCAAACATGTATGTCTATAAAAAGACAAAACTGCTGTTACAAAATGGTTCTTTGTTCCCTTCTCACATAAAAACTTCATTTCTTGGATACCTGGATTTTTGGTAACATTTAAATTAATTCATGCTCAAGTGTGAATGGCTGATGATATCTCTATTTGGTACCTTTTCCAAGTCCTTTACAGGAAAATGTTCATGATGACAAGGTTTCTTCCAAAGGCAAGAAAAATGTGGATGGAATTTCTGACCCTAAAACAAGTCAGTTTATTTTGAACAATAAAAACTTTGTTGGATCATTCTACATAAGTGACCTCCTACTTTGCTAACTTGGAGCACCAATCATGTCTGAATCTCTAGTTGTAAACAAATTTTCTGTGGTTTTAATGCTGGTAAAGGGATTCCACTAACACACCAATTAAAATGACAGGTTGGACCAGCTAATATCAGGAGTGGTAGTGTAACTTCTTGAGAACTCTGGAATCTAGAAAAATGGGTACCTCATTTTATTGATATGTGATGCACAGTGTCTTAGGGACTCAGCACAGGGAAGCCAAATTCTCAAAAGTGGGTGCTAAGACCTGAGAGCCCTCTGTCAATCCCAGGGGAGATGGCCACTTCTCAGATGCAGCGCCCATTTTCATCAGGAGCCCACGTAAGTTCGCACTCCTGGGACTTTTCTTTCTTGAAATGAGTGCCAGAAAGACAACTCAGCCATCAAAGATGGATTTTCCAAAGTCAATAGTGGAACAGATTATTAAATCTCTCAAGTTCTCATTGTTTTTGTTTCTGGGAACTGGTTTGGCTACTGCGGCTATTTGAAGAACCTCCCTACATATTCAAAATAACAGCTTTCACCACAATCATGATATGTTTATTCTTGTAGTCAAAAAAATATTTTTTTCCATCTTTAGGAACATTGCTACTATAAAGGACACATACTAAATGAAAAGGATTCTGTTGCCAGCATTAATACTTGTAATGGATTGAGGTGAGTCACTTACAAAACTATTAAACATTAAGCACCATTCTATTATACAGAATTGAGTCTTCCTGGATGTCGTCTTACAATCTTGGCAAAATATTCTACATAGATAAAATGCTGTTAAAATGAAGAATAAAGTATCACCCTTACAATCATTTTATAAGTGTATGTGTTCATATGCACATGTGAATATTTCTGCTTACAAAGATAATTCTTGCAAATTAGGGAAAATTTGGAAAGTAAGAAAAAGTACAAATAAAAAAGTAACAACCACAAAATTGTGCTTATGATTGGTCATTTTCACTAATATTTTGTCATGTTTTCAGCCTTTATGCATAGAGATGTTTATCTTTTATGTGGTTGAAATATGAAACAAATATACCTAATTATTCTGTTAACATGATTCATACCACATATCTTAAGCCTTTCCCATATCATAAAATGCCTTCATCAATGTAATTTTTAATGACTATCTAGTCTGCATTTGTAATCCTCCATCATATGAATTCACTTTACATTTCTGAACTGATTTTCCTGCTAAAAATAAGAATTCTCTAAGCTATTACTAGCTCCAGCCTGATCCTCTGGATAATTTGCTCATGATTCTTTATCTCTGGAGTTCTTAGCATCTAAACACTTGTTTACTTCATCCTCCATGATATTCCTATTTGCTAAGTGTATAAACAAACTATGGACAGGTATTTATGGAGCTTATGACATAAATTCTAAATTCTTTGGGATAGTTTCAGCTTAGCAATTCTTGTTTAGAATTTTCTTTTTCTTCATTTTTCTATTGACAAATACTGATTATAACTTAAGTTAGTAAAAGTTAGCTGGAAGGCGTATGAATGAAAACTAATTAAAGCTTAGGATTTGGGAAGAGGTATACTCCGTTCTTGTCAGTACTGTGACTCTGTGTGGCAAAGTATCTTGAAATATGAGTCTCTGTATCTCACAGGGGATACTTCACACATCATAACCAAAGATATGTGATAAAGCCTCTGAAAAGCACAGACCAAGAAGAACATGCTATCCTCACATACAACCAGGAGGAACTAGACCTGGCTAATCACACTTGTGGTGTAAGAAATGTTGGCAGGAAGCAAGGCCATATTCGAACCTCTAGGTCACTCAATAGCCCAGAGGTAAGTGTAGATTTCCTATGTCATCATTTCTTACTATTGTCTCAGCAATGATATATGATATACCGCTGTGTTCAACAGTTACTGATATCGGTAAACCCTATAATTCATCTATTCTTAAATTTAATTTCCCTCTGGGGAAAAAAAAGCTCATTGCAAGTTTTTCAATCTTTTAGGATAAATATTAACCATGTTATTTTACTCTTTGTAAAGCAAGAAGATTTTCTTCAGGCTGAGAAATATATTGATCTCTTTTTGGTGCTGGATAATGCCTTTGTGAGTATGAATTGTATATGATTCTTGGGCAGTTAAGTCAATCTTTAAGTTTTCTTATCAAGTGAACACAGGAAATAAGCTATCCTAGGTGAAAATGCAGACTCTGGCCACCTGGTCATCATGTATTTTCTACCTGCCTTGCTGGCAGTAATTCTCACTCATTCACTGACCCTTTAACATCCACCTGCTGCCAATATATTCAGATATTGGAAGTATACTTCATACCAGATAGCTGTAAGAAATCAACCACAATGATGAAAAACAAAAAAGAATGTTTTATTAAAATATATTAAAAATTCTCACTCTATTATATAAAATATAAAGTAGATACAGAACTATATACATTTTACAAAGTATATTTATATCCATAAAATACTAGAATCTGTGATCCTAAATTAGCAAATATTGCTTTATAATCAAATTTTAATAACACTGAATTGGTTAGAAATATTAAAATTGTTAATTTGGTTTCCTCAACTTTTTCTTTCACTTTTCAGTGAAAAAGTGAAATATATATGAATGTCTATTTTTTTCCTACCAAAAAATTATTTTCTTTAAAAACACTTTGTTGAAACAGTGTTATATAAGTCAGGGATGAATGAACATGCTTTTACTTATGTTGGAATGTGTATTTTTTCTTAAAATGTTAAAATCTGTACCATATCAAGTTTTTTTTAAAAAACATGTTTGCATTTTGTATTTTATAGTATAACATATACAAGGGGAATCTAACTTCGATAAGAAGCTTTGTGTTTGATGTGATGAACCTACTCAATGTGGTAAGATATTTGCCTAAGAAGCATGTATTCCCACATAGAAGTTTGGGACTTCCTTATGGTTTTGCCAAATAAGGAGTCGGGAGGGTCCTGTTTCATGTCAGCAGCTTTGGGGAATTTAGCACACAAGGATCAATATAAAATAAAGTCACACATACTATAGCAAAAGCAACTTCTAGACTTTCTATTTTAAAAATGCAGTACACCTATCTATCACTTATAGTCAACAAAATATCTATGGCAATAAAGAAATCTCAAATATTTTCATGAAGAAAAATGCTCTTCCCACAGATTTATAATACCCTAGACATTCAAGTGGCATTGGTAGGTATGGAAATCTGGTCTGATGGTGATAAGATCAACGTGGTATCCAACATAGGTGATACCTTTAACAACTTTCTGAATTGGCATCGTTCTAACCTGAGAAAAATGAAGATACATGACCATGCACAGCTACTCAGGTGAGCACATGCTGGCCAGGGCCAGATGTATGTAGGCAGAGTGGATAGTTACCCCAAAGGGTTTTTGGCAGAGATTTCTGTTCAGTTTTATCTCTCCAAGCAGTTATCAGAGAGCCTGAAGTTCTACCATTAGGAATCCACCTGTAAGAATGTGGAGATCCATGTCAGGTTACTAAAATGGGCTCCTGGATGTAATGATTATCTGTGATCATATAACACTATGAAATAGCAGAAGCTTTTCTGGGGCCTAGGGAGTGTAAAAAAGGTGGAGCAACATGGGAAGTCTAAAATATAACTGACAAAAGCTAATGGTTCCAAAAACTCAGATTGTGACAATATGCCTGTAATTTTCACACAGTGGACTTGGCTTTGACAATCGACGTGTAGGAATGGCAGCATCAAATTCCTTGTGTTCTCCATCTTCAGTTGCTGTTATTGAGGTTTGTAAACTCATAGTAAGGCTCCTTGTGTTTCTGTGTCTTCTATGAAGACTAGAATGATGCATTATACAGAGATAACACAAAGAACATTTGTTGAACCAGTAACTAAAAATAGACATGAATCTATTGGTAAATCATTACACTGAAGATACCTTGGATTATGAAACAGAGTATCTCCTTACCTTGGCCCTCCCAGAAGTCTTCATTCTTTAGTTGGAGTAAGGGAATAAGAACAGGAAGATTAGAACAGAAAGGAAACTCAGATGCCCTCTGTGGCCTGAGCCAACTTTAAATTATCTTCAGTATCAATGGTCAGAGAGGTCAGAGAAGGTGCATTTTAGTGTCATATGGCCAAGCACTACCAATATCAAGCATTATGACAAGAGGTTTTGGAGGCCTTTGAATACCTAGTACAGTAGTTTGAATGAAGAATGTAATTACCTTAATTTATTTATGGTTTACCAAGAGCTCCTTATTAGCTCAGAAAATATTTACTGAGCACTGATTCAATGGCTGGATTCACTGGAGTGAACCATTTCAAATGTTAATTCAACATTTTACAATAGTCAATGACACAGAAAGGAGGTTAATGACTCATTATTTTTCATCTGTTGAACTATTTTATTAACTAGGAAATAGCTAAATATGTTAAGTAATAGATATTTCTGTTTTCCAGGCTAAGAAAAAGAACAATGTGGCTCTTGTAGGACTGATGTCACATGAGTTGGGTCATGTCCTTGGTATGCCTGATATTCCATATTATACCAAGTGTCCCTCAGGGAGTTGTGTGATGAACCAGTATCTGAGGTGAGGCCTTGTCACTCTTGAGAAAAAATATGTATTTCTTAAATCTTAAAGAATTCAGATGCAATCTATGTGCATGAGTATTTTTTTTTTTACCAGTGGCTGAGTTCCATTAATTCACCCTATAATCTTTTGATGCACAGGTTTTACCAGCTTATCAGTGCTCATTATTTAAGATTTCCAAATATGCCAAGTGAGAGATTATTAGTATGGTAACCATGTTATTTTAACTTAAAATAATTTTAACTTTAACATATTTTTAACAATAGCCAAAATATGAAAGTAACATATCAGTAAATGAATAG
The DNA here is from genome assembly GCF_053574225.1 of Canis aureus. Classification (NCBI taxonomy): domain Eukaryota; kingdom Metazoa; phylum Chordata; class Mammalia; order Carnivora; family Canidae; genus Canis; species Canis aureus. The sequence goes on along the minus strand of NC_135634.1, from coordinate 34,108,256 downwards.
ATTGAGAAACTGCTACACGTACAAATACACACACACAGTGGAATATTACTCAGCCATAAAGAAGAATGAAATCTTGCCTTTCATGTCAACAAGGATGGATCTAGAGAGCATTATGCTAAGTGAAATAAATCAAACAGGAAATGACAAAAATCACATTATTGTGATAATAATATTGTGAGTGATCGCCTCCACAGAGGAATTTAAATTCTTCCAGTTCTACAAGCCCAGTGTCTAAGAAAACAATTTTCCAAATAATGCTCTTTCTCCTTCCACATGTAACGTAGTACAGTCCTAACCAGATACTGAATTTAGAATTTCCATTGAACCAGGTGCTACAGTTAGACAAGTCAGATTCTCATGTTCATTTATCACTAGATATCATGATTTTTCTTCTGGTTACAGTTCAAAATTCCCGAAGGATTTCAGTACATCCTGCCGTTCACATTTTGAGAGATACATTTTATCTCAAAAACCAAAGTGCCTGCTGCAAGCACCAATTCCTAAAAATATAATAACAAAACCAGTGTGTGGGAACCAACTTCTGGAAGTAGGAGAAGATTGTGATTGTGGCTCTCCTAAGGTATGAAAATATCCACAGTTTAAAAACTCATTAGAATTATTGCAGCATGAGAATTATGCTGTTTTCTTCATCAAGAAATATTCTTTTGGAAATTCTTTCTAAAGACAAGCTTGGCATCATAGTAAAAAATAGGCTTGCACTTGTGATTCTTTCTTTTTTTTAAGATTTTATTTATTTATCTATTTATTTGTTTGTTTGTTTATAGTGCATAGGAGGGAAGGGGCAGTGGGAGAGGGAAAGAAGGAGAGAATCCCAAGCAGACTCCACACTGAGCACAGAGCTTTACATGGGGCTCGATCTCACAACTCTGAGATCATGACCTAAACTGAAACCAAGAGTTGGAAGCTTAACTGACTGAGCCATCCAGGTGCCCTGCACTTGTGTTTTTAATACTGATTTTAGACACATTTTGAAAGGCATTTCAAAAGCCAGGATGCACTTATGACATGATTGCATAAAGTTTGATGTAAAGAAGTAAATCATTAACTATCACATGTCACTTATCTTTCCTAGACATATTAGTCAGAAATTCTTAAATCAAGTAAGTCACAGTTAATCGTTTGTTGAGCGAAAACAATTACAGATCTAGAAGTTCTCTCCATAGTGAGACCAGGCCTTCCCTCACCAAGCCAATGTATAAACCAGGCAGTAAATGACACAGAGAAGGAGTAAAAGAAAAATCACATAAACCTGTAGAAAATGGGCTATTAATATAAAACATCTAAGATAATTACAATTCTGTACAATAATTATAATTCTGTTAATCTTTATAAAAATCTGACCTCTGCAAAGTATCAGTGTGCTTTAAAGAATGTCTCTGATAGAATATTTGCCAGCAATCCCGCATTAAGTTTCTAAGAGAACATTCTGTGTTTCTAGCAATCTTCTTTTAAGACTGAAAAAAAAAAATGAGTTATATTTGAAGAGTTTTTTAATGTGTCAATCTGAAAAATAAATTTTTATGTATACCATATCTCTTTTATTACTCACAACAAACCTACTGAATAGGTTTTGTTATCCCAATTTAGATAAGTGAGACTCAGAAAAGTTAAGTAACTAGTTCCAAAGATCAAAAGCCAGTAACAAATGAAGCCTGTGGCAGCCCAAGGTTAATTCATTACTTTAAGAAGCTCCATGACAAAAAAAAAAAAAAAAAAGAAGCTCCATGACAATGGGGAAGGCATATAATCTCTCTATGCTTCAGTTATTTACTTACACATTTTAAGCTGTTGAATTACACTAGAGGATTTCATGATATCACTTAATAATTTGTAAAGAGTATTACAAATATTCTTTTAATTATAATGAAATATGAAATATTAAAAATGAGTTGATACTTTATAGTAAGCTGGATGTAAGGTTATCTCATGCCTACTTGCTCGAATTCCCATATGGCTTCTTGGGTGGAAGACAATTGAAGTTGTTCACATTCCGAGGTACTTCTGATTTTCAGCAGACACATGGCGTGTGGTCAGGACACACTGACAGGAACAGGAGAGAAAGAAAGAGAGAGAGAAACACTGTCCATGTGATGTGTAAGATCTAATATGCTCTAAGTAGATATGCCAGCTCCTGTAGGGCTTCCATTTTGTGTTGATTTTCTTCTTAAGGAGTGGAATAGAACTATAGTTAGGCTTATGAACAGCCGAGTTTTAAATAGCTGTTTTCTTACCTTAAAAGTAGTATATAAATTTTATATAGTATCTCTTAGTGAATAATCCAATTTTCCATGGTTTCATATGCTACTTTACTATTTTTTTTTGTACCTATTTAGGTCTTTTTCTAGGTCCTAAAAACAATCATTCCATCAATCTGTCTAGACATGTCACACAAGCATCACACTATTTTAGTGGCTGTAACCATGCAATGCATGTTATACCTGCAGTGTGTTCATCTTGGAGGGTGTAATTTGCATAGTCATTCTTCAGTGTTCATTCCCCCATATAGCTCTTGGTATTTTTTTTTTTATCAATTTGTCCACAAATAAAATTGAGATTCGATTGAAATACATGAAATTCATATTTTTCTCTGAGGGCCACTGGCATTTTCACAATATGATTGTTTTAAAAGATTAGTTGCCTTTGAGTTTCTCAGGAAAGTTAAATATAAAGTTCTTCACGTAGTTCTTGCATGTGATGAAGCTTGTTCTGAAGATTTTCCTATTTTTCTTTTTGCTATTAGTATACGTAATGTTTACTTTTTTATATTAAGTTCTACTTTATTACTCCTTTTGATGTTATTTTCTTATTATCTTGAAAAGCCATCTTAGTGACACATCCATTGTTTTTAGAGTTGATTCTCTATTTTTCCCCAGTCAAATATTTTATTACATATAAAGAATGAAAATGTGATTTATACTTTCCAATTATTATTACAATTTCATATCTTTTCATTCTCTCATAGAATTTGTCAGAATTTTCATAAAAATATAGACTATAAATAATCTGTGGCTTATTGTTTATTTTATTAGATATTTTTTGCTATTTATCAGATTTTCTTTCTTTATATATTCTTTATTTTTTAGTCTTTGCCATTATCACAATAATATTAGTTGTTTTGTACCTTTGATCTCTTAATGTGATAGATAATATTACTTTATTCTGTATCATGGAGACACCCTTCTACTTTTGGTGAAAAAAAACCTTGCATAGTTGTAATGGAGACTTATTATATTAATAAACTGCTGTTTTGTTAATATTTTATTCAAGCTTTTGCATTTATATTCATAAATGAGAATTGTGTGTATTTATGTATGCATGTGTATTTGTGTGTTTATGTGTGCATGTGCATGCATGTGCGTAGGTATACATGTGTGTGTGCATGTATTTGTGTGCATGTGCATGCATACATGTGTGTAGTGTATGTGTGTGCTTATGTGTGTATATTCATTACCAGCTCTCATTATCAGAATTATGCAGGCTTAGTAAAATAAATTGAGAATTTTAAATTTTTTCCCTAGCTTCAAATAGTTTGAATAGTATAGAAATATTCTCCCTTTAAGTTTTAAATTAATTTACATGCAGTACCAGCTAGGCCAAATTTATTTGTGATAATTCTTGGGTAATTCTATTTTTATCCTTTTAAGAAGTAGTTTTTATTGTACTTAACTTTTTTTTTCTATTATTACGTTTCCTTGGTCATTTCCTCTGGAATCTGTATAGTAGAGTAATTTAATTTAAAAAATGAAATTTCTTTGCCATCTTGTACTAAAATTGTATGCACTTAGTCTATAGAAAAAATGCTGAACCCACTTTCCCACTGTGTGTGCTTTAAAAGGAATGTTCCAATCCTTGCTGTGAGGCCAAGACCTGCAAATTAAAATCTGAAGCTGACTGTAGAAAAGAAACTCTGAACCATATCATGTAAGACGTTTTTTACTTTTTCTTTGTTCCCAAATGTTGTCTCACACTTATTTCAGATTTGAAAAAGGAATGCCACTGAGTTCTACAATGTACAAAACACAATTTAGTTAACATTTTTATTTATTAATTTTTGAAATTCTTTGTTATTTATTTTATATTTTTTTAACTTCACATCTTTAAAATAACTCAATTTCAGAAAGGAAAAAAAAAGCCACAATACTGAACAAAAATAACCCAGGGTTGTGTGTACACTAATATAATAATGAGAAAAGTGGCTACATGGTCATCTGTGAGATTAAGATTACTTAAACCTATGCTAAAAACTATAAATTTCTGTTAGGTCATAATGAGTTTAATACAAACTAAGATGAGAGAAAGAAAAGTCCATTAAAAAACCCTCTATTAAAAAAAAAACCCTCTATTGATGAGCACGTTTTATTCTTGATTAACCACTGATAATTTACAAGGTAGTCAGAAGATCAATAACATTTACAAACATATACTATATGATTTGATGGTTTTATTTCTTGTAAAGTGTCTCAATAAGATATAATCCACATATTATTTTTGTGTTTTATAGAATCTTACATGAGTTGGGCCAGGGAACTCAACTTCTCTTGACAGAATATGGCCTTTGTTTCAGTGAAAAATAGTCTCTGAACAACAACAAAAAATCATAAATGGGGAAAACTCAGGATAAAATATATGGAAATTATATTTACCCTCAACCCCATTCTATGAATCTTTTCTGGAATTGAACCTGCAGAGACATTATAAAGGGAAAAATCGACTCAGACACCATCAACTATCACTTCCTTAAGAAAGGACCATCCAGGTCCTAAGACTGGGAACAACACTCATTCCTTCAGCAAGCCCCATTTGATATGGCCTGCTGAAACCCCGGATGTGATCCACTCTGTAGGGAAGTCTGGAAATGATGCCCATCTTCTTATTTGGTCACAAAGATGAAAGCTTAGCATCTCAAAAGATACCCATTTGACCACTTCAGGGCTTGGAATGATAAGTAGACATGTCCCATTACTGGGCATGCTTGGCAATCTAGTACCATGGAAAGGAAGTTGGACTTGGATGTAGGAAACTTCAGTTCTTTTCTTCATTCTGCCCAAAACTAGCTTTAGGACTTCAAACCAAGTTATTTAATTAGTGTTTCTAATTAAATACCTACAAAATGGAGGTAATGCTGTCATCATTCAGTAGGGTTCTTACTATTACATAAATTTTATAAATGTTAATTATCAATGTTACATAATATTTCTGATTTGTAGTAACCATTGTTTCCATTTTTTTTTCTTTTAATCAGTGAATCAAAAGATCTACTTCATTGAGATGCTACTTGCTAGGACAAGAATCAAGAAATCTAAACATACCAAGAATTGGGGATCCCTGTGTGGCTCAGAGGTTTAGCACCTGCCTTTGGCCCAGGGCATGATCCTGGAGTCCTGAGATCAAGTCCCACATCAGGCTCTCTGCAAGGAGCCTGCTTCTCCTTCTGCCTGTGTCTCTGTCTCTCTGTGTGTCTCTCATGAATAAATAAATAAAATCTTTAAAATAAAATAAAATAAACATACCAAGAATCTTGTATATTTTCACCATTGTCTTAGATATATTTTGCTTTTCACTTGGCATTATACTTCCTATATTTTTTTCAGTCCAGCCAACAGGTAAACGTACTCAGTGAAATGGTTTGTTTTCTAAAGCTGAATCTTTAATGCATTTTTAAGGATGGTGAAGGTTGTTCTTAACTCTGCTCTTTGGAGAATAAAAGAAATTAGTCTTTGACCAAAACCCCTCAGCCGTGCTGCTGAATTGTGTTGGCTCAAGTCAGAACTGTAAAATTACAAGTGACTTATGTTTTTACCCCACTCTCATTTTACTGGCTTAAGCCATGACAAAATAAGACCCCTTGATGAGTGAAGCCTTTGGCAGAAGGGAGAACAGAATTCATGTGTCATGTATTACTCCTCAGTATTCCACTTACCTTGCTCTTAGAAGTGTGGTAGTTGTCTGTATGATGTCAAGATTAATTAAACATAAACATTTTTCACCTTATCATGTATAATCCTTTCACTGTCACTTAGAGGGTTAATTTTGAGAAGTCTTCATGCTTACATTTTAGCTTGACATTCAAGGATTGCTCCATTCATCTGTTGATTTAATATACCCCATAATGTCAATGAATAAAACCACAACTTTTTGAGATTCTAGTGTGTGGTAACTTTCAAAAATGAAATTTTTTTTGAGCTTCGTCGTAGGTTTGTGGTAGGTGTTAAAGTCTCACATAATTAATTAAAATATTTTCCCTGTGGTCCTCTAGCAGTATTGCCACAGATAACTGGGCATCATAATGTGGAAATGAAAAAAGAAAGCTGCATCATCTTTTAATGCCCCGAATGAAATGACTTGAGGCCAGTCACAGAAGATTAGACTTCTTCCTGTAAAAATACTTTTTAACAATTACTCAAAAAAAATTAATCAAAATTCCATTGATGTTTATACTGGAGGAACAGGAAATGAGACATACTTTTAAAGATTGTGCTTTGCAAAGAATAGCCTTCTAGAAAGCCCTTCTCCTGGTGTTGCCTGTCTCCCGCTTCACTGCCTCACTATCATTGCTGGGTTTAACACTACCAGGGCTACAATTGAAGCTTTATGACAGGTGTCATGGATAGCCATGCTATAGCCTCCAGGCAGGAATTGTCAATATTTTTGCTGTCCACTGGTCTGATGTGGACATCCAACCAATTCCTCCAAGGCAAAAGGATTTCTTCTGGCATATTTCCCTTCTTCATGCTCAGGTAAAGTTTTCTTATAGTAAAACTGACTGAGCTACAAAAATTATACATAATGGCATGCTGGAAAAATGAGCATGTGAGTGTCAATTGTTAAATGTTTTGGGAATATTATAAGCTGGTTCTGAAACACAGCCATTACTCAAAAACAACCTGTATAAGCTTATAATTAAATAAATTATAGTAAATCTTATTGAGTTCTCAGAGACTTCTTAGAGTTCTTCAGAGAAACAGAAGATATATATGTTTAGATAGATATTAATATATTTATATATTTACATATTGAAATATATTTATTTGTGTATTTAGTTATGGATACATGCATTTTATTATATACATTATTATATATCATATATACATAGACATATTTATAGAGAGACTGAAATTTGTGAAGGATTATTTATTATGAGGAACTTGCTCACATGATTATGAATGTTGAGATGTCCCAGAATCTGCCATCTGCAAGCTGGAAAACCAGGAGATCTGGCAGTTTAATTTAGTCCAAGGGCAGGAGAAAATGAGATGAAATGTCTCAGCTCAAGCAGGCACACAGGAAATAAAAAGTGAATTCCTCTTTTTCTGCCCTTTGTTCTAGTCAGTGCCTCAACAGACTGGATGACATGCAACCACATTGAAGAGGGCAATCTGCTTTACCGAGCCCATAGATTCATGTTACACTAGTCCAGAAACACCCGTGTAGACACACCAAAAATAGTATTTACTCTGAACAGTTCATAGAGCTTTCAGGTTGACACATTGCTTAATCATCACAAAAGCAAAGGACATACTCAAAACTTACAACTTCCTATTACACTACATTTTAACCTATGCTTCTCTGATTGTTTCATTCTACTATGTGTAATGGAAATGTAATATAACGATGTGCAACTATACATGTCTACCGCATGTTCAATGATGTCACATTGGTAGCTTGAAATGGACTGTTGTGGAAAGATTATATTACAGACATAAGCAAATGCTATTAATCACTTATTGATTTGCTTATTGCCTATACTTAAGAAAGTTTTGGAAAAAATCATAATGCAGATTAAATTTTAAAAATGAGCCTTTATAAACAATTACAATGTGAATAGCACAAAAATCTGATATTACTTTCAGTATTTGAAAACTATTGTCCAATTCAACAAAGTTACTCACATATTTGACAAATGAGTGAAATTCCAATAGATAGTTTTGTTGTTTCAATTCCCTCATTCGCCTAAACAAAGATATGAATTAATATTCATATCAGAATTACACTCACATATCACATGCAAATATAGTTTGGCCTCAGACATAAATGCTCAACAGAAATCAGTGAAAGCATTCTGTGAAAACCTAATGGCTATATGGAATTTATAATAAAGAATACCGGGATCCCTGGGTGGCGCAGCAGTTTGGCACCTGCTTTTGGCCCAGGGCCTGATCCTGGAGAGGCGGGATCGAATCCCACGTCGGGCTCCCGGTGCGTGGAGCCTGCTTCTCCCTCTGCCTATGTCTCTGCCTCTCTCTCTCTCTCTCTCTGTGTGACTATCATAAATAAATAAAAATTAAAAGAAAAAAAAGCATAGAGCTTTAAAAAAAAAGAATACCACATGTTTTATTATTTTAAAATTATGTCAGATATCCTTTATATCAGCAAAATCTACAAGAAACATATATGCATTTATGTGTGTACATGCACTTGTTTTTTCAGAGAGTCAATTAGTAAAACTTTACCAGCATACCACTGACAGAGCACATTAAATGTAAAGTTTTTAAGTCATATACATGCAGCCATTTCTCCAAAGCATATCAGTATATTCAGAATGGCCAGGTCACGGGGTACGATGGATTCTATTTGCCTAGGAATATGATCATGAGCCCATCTCCACTCTCTTCTCCCCTATTGAGTAAATCCAAGTATATAATCTGGTCTTTTCCTCTTCCTTTTATTGGTTTTTGTTGTTTTCTTGTTGTTGTTGTTGTTGTTACCTAAATGATCCCTTACCTCTTTATGAAATTTGCCTTGGTCAGGCTACGCCAGCCTATCCAACATAGACTTATAAATTACAAAAGAAAGGAGTCAGGATTTCAGTTCTTTTCCACCTTCAAAGAATGTTCTACTTCTGTTACTTAAGACATTACATAGATATCTGGGCTGGGAAATGAGGTGCAATGGGCCCTTTGAAATTCTGCTTTGTAACATCCAACCTTCAAAAACTGGTATATATCATGGGGAAGGGGCAACACCTAACTTATTATTACATGATTTTCAATTTCTTAATGATTCTTCATTTGTCACAAAAATATATGCATCTTCAGAAAAGTGGCCTAGAGATTTGGACAACTTTAAAAGGTGGTGTAAGTGGCATATCACCAATAACCAGTTTAAATGAAAATTTTTCCCATTAAAATTATCAGATGTCACAGAGCTATTCAGAAAAAAAAAAAAGAAAACAAAAAACAAAAAACCTCCAAGAGCATTGCTATAATAAGGACTTAAATACTTTTTTTGGAAACCTCCAGATGGTTGACATGTTGGTAGACCAAACATCTAAATAGTTTCCTTTTGATGTTTGGCAATATGCATACAGTCTAACAGCAAAATGTGATATGTTTTTATCATCTAGAAATTCTTTCAAAAGCATAATTCTTTCAAAAGCATAATTCTGTTTCCAACCAAAGCAAAATCAAGAGACTACCATATATCTGATCAGTGTTGTAAGTTTTTCCAAGTATTTTTACATCTTTTACCTAGTTTGAATCTTATTGAAATAATTAAGACAGAAGCATAACAAGTACTATTGTTGTTATTTTATAAGGGGAGAATCTGTGGCCAAATAGGTTGTTAAGAGATTTATCTAGGGTTCTACAGCAAACATATGGAAGTCCTAGAACTCGTTCAAGTGCCCTGGGTCCTAAAGCAGGTCTCTTACAAATAATTTATATTTCTACTAATTTATTCTCCATTCTGATGAGATCATCTCCAGAAATTGTTGAACCTCACATCTTACAGCACTTTATTTATTGAAACTTACAGTATGTCATAAATCATGAGAACCTAGGATGCTATTGCAAAGTACAGATAAGTGCAAAGGACAAATGTCTATGTACAGTGTCCAGTAATTTGTTTTCTAAAGACACTGATTGCTCTCTTCCTTTCCCCACCCTTGACCAAATTATCTGGAATTAGGAGTTTATTTTTTAGTGAAAGATATTATTATAATTTACATACAAAACTGACAATGTGGTAAGTTAAGAGAAGAAAATTGAATTCATACAAGGATAAACAAATGTATCCCTCTTTAGTGATTAAAAAACACATGTATTCATATAGTTTCAACCCTACTAACTAATTGATTTGTTATATAGTTAAAGTTATTTGATCTACTGTATAACTAGTACATTGTAACTCATACATTACCAAGTGATGAATATAGATAATAGATAACGCATAATTTTTTTCTGCCCAGGAATTTTTAATTTAGTTGAAGATAATAGTTAAATGCACATGAAATACTTCCAGAATAATATAAGAAATCACATCCTTAGGTGACAGGTTATGTGGTACAGGCTACAAATATTATACAAGTTTAGAACAATGGTGATCTACACAGCCTGAGAGAGTTGAGCTCCTGGAGGAAATATGGCTTAACTTAGTTCTTGAGGAACAACAAGGTTTGAAAAGTCAAAGTAATAGAGTTGGGGATGTAGGGAAGTTTCCAGAATAGAGTGAAGACTAAGAGAGAGAAACGTCCTCATAAATAAGCATGAGACAAGAATGAGCAATGTGCCCCCTCCTGGCCCCTCTTCACCATGACCTTGAGTAATATGCCTTATGGCAGAATGCAGGGTTAGGTGAGCAAAGGATCAATATTTAACATCTGTTAAGCAGGGAAAGACACTTACTCTAAATGCAATCAGACACTACATTAGGTCCTTGCCACACATCATCTTACTTAATTTTCACCACACTCATTACAATTTAGTCATGTTTCCATTTTGCAGGTGATTATATTAACACTCAGAACGATTTAACCAATGTCACATGGTGAATAAACGGGCAACTGGGGTTTATCCCAGATAGGACACTCTTTCCAGCGTAGCACTTTGAATTTTTAGAACTTGAAAATTATCCATTAAAATATATTGAAATTTATTCACCATATGTTTTAGAATTTAATAATAAATTAATAGCTAAAAATATGATAATAAAAAATTATTCACATTTTTAAATAGTTGTTGCACTAAATCACCTTTTCAGCATACAAATTTAAAAAGACAAAGTAACAGCATGCAAGATATTTCTGTGCCAAGGATGATGACTAATTATACTTTATTATCCACGAAGAGGCAAAGAAAGAAGTAAGGAATTAGCTATGCCAAGCAGCTTTAAAGGCTTTAAAATATTTTATTTCTAGAAATCAGGGGAGAAATATATGTAATGATAATGTTTCTTCTAATCATCTTATTCTCTTTAAAATATTTTATTTCTAGAAATCAGGGGAGAAATATATGTAATGATAATGTTTCTTCTAATCATCTTATTCTCTTTAAAATATTTTATTTCTAGAAATCAGGGGAGAAATATATGTAATGATAATGTTTCCTCTAATCATCTTATTCTCTGCAGTAGGAAAGTGAATTAAAATGAGCAGCAGGGAACGCCTGTGTGGCTCAGTGGTGGAGCATCTGCCTTTGGTTCAGGTGGTGATCCCAGAGTCCTGGGATCAAGTCCCACATCAGGTTCCCCAAGGAAGCCTGCTTCTCCCTCTGCCTATGTCTCTGCATCTCTCTGTGTCTGTCATGAATAAATAACTTTAAAAAATATATATAATGAGCAGTAGAAGCAATGCCACTTAGTCCCCAGGAGTCTTCTCAGTGTCAAAAGGCATCCAGGTACTTGTGCCTGGATTTAAGCTGATTCCTAGGATTCTCTGGGAATGTTCATATCATGACAGTTTATCAGGAGAAAAATAGATCTGAATGGTTCTTCATTCACATGACAGTTTTCAATGTGTGGCTGCTTTCTTACTCCAGAAACACACTGAAAAAAGGACCTTAATAACTAAACTAGATGAAAAAGTTACCTAACCAAGCCATAGACATCACTGGAACCAAGGGACATAGCAGGTATGTGTATGCATGCACAAACACACACAGGGACCTGCATTTTCTCAGAGAATTCTATTCAAACATGGGAAGATCAGGACACAGCCAAACAACGGAGAACTGGTAGACAAGCTGTCCCGGAATGTTAAAGTGAGTGAGGACCATAAACATGATCAAAGCAGAGTTCAGTCACCCATGAGAAGAACACATGGGGCCACTTGGGGCCACAGGAAGGAAAGTGGTATCGCTGCAAAGATTTTACTGATCAAAATGATTTTCTGTGGGTGGTGATGAATGAAGAGACTTTGGAGTACAAAGACAGGAAAGCTTGATGACTCAAAATTACACTGCATGGCAGATGAGGAAACAAAGTCAAAGACAAGACAAAAGACCTTTGTCAGGGAACTTGTATAATATATTTTTTTGGAAAAGAAAGCAAGGAACAGGACTGAGAGCACTTAAAGAGGAGACTGAAATATTTTTGAAATCTTAAGGAGCCCATGTTTGAAAAGAAGAAATATGGTTTGGGAGATCATTTTGTAGGGTCAATTTTAAGAGGGTCAAAACCAAATGAGAGATGTCTTGATAAGCATGGCAGAGAGGTCTTTACCTGCTGTTGACATACTAGAATAGGTCACGGAAAATGTGGAACACTGTGTTTTAAGGGAGGGGTTTGCAAGTGGACATTCTGGAATTATTACTAGAAGATATCTCTGGATGGGACTTTCTTATGAGAAGTTTCTTTAGAATGAGGGTTTGAGGAAAGAGTAGAAGGGTATAAGTAGGCCTAAGCACCTTAACATTTAGCAGTTACCTTAATACCTAGCATATAGGTTGGCACCAACTAGACACGAAAAGGAGAAAGAAAGGAAGAGAGAAAGAGAGAAGGGGAGGGAGAGTTGCATACAATGTCTGAGGAAAAGTTATGGTTTAGAAAGAAAAACTGCTGAAAAGGGCATTTACAAGTCCTTCAAATTCTGAAGCAGTGTATAGAAAGAAACAAATAAGAAATGTGGTTTCGACCTCTACTGAGAATGGGCTAGAATTCTTAAAGAAATATAGTTATAACGAGAGAACAGATTTCACAATGCAATTCCCTATGGTCTAAATTTATATTCTGTTTTAGAGGGAGGGGGATCACTTATCTGATGATACAGGCCACTTTCAAGAGTAAGAACGAAGTATAACAAAATCATGTTCACATTAATAAAGTTAACATTGGTAGTTTTGACAATTTTCAAAGAACACAATGGTCCATGTAAACAAACCAATTTATACGTCTGAAGTGGTCATCCCAATCTGTAAGAGGGCTGCTGTGGAAAGCCAGGGCTCAGCCAAGGAATTAGCCAAGGCAGGCACCAGACTGTGACTCCCCACACTCTCTTAGGTCATACTAGAATCGAAGGTTCAACTGTTCTGGAGAAGTGAGATAGATCTAGAAATAAAGGAGGGAGAGAGAGAGACAGATAGTAAGCAGAAAGGGGAGAGAACTCTGATGAACCCTGAGGGGGCCTTGTCAACTCTGGACATAAGACTATGACAAGACGCCAGGTTTTCTCTTCTCTGGAGGTTTGTCTGCTGAATACATATTTGAGGTCCATTAAAGTCCAAGGACCCATATCTCCCTCACACACCACAGCTAGTAACACAAACAAACAAACAACGTTGGGTAATAGTCAAGTAAGGGTCTGGCTCTACCTCATCTTTTATGGCCTTCTTCAAAGAAGACCTCACTTTTCTGCCATGTTCTACCTAAGGGAGGGAGGAGGAGAGAAGCTTGCCCTCAGCCCCTCTTCATTATTTTTAGATCTGTCCCCTCTTCTGTGCTGTTCACAGCATCACCCAGTATATCTCTTGGTGCTTTTTCAACATTTTCAACACCCTTCCATCTGTGTCAAGGAATGAGAGATTGCCTTATGTTTCCACTCCCTTAACATTTTACATGCTAATGCTTCTTAAAAGCAACACAAATAATTGCTCAGACATTTTTAACTTGATACACCCCAGACTTCCTTGAAGACCGACCAGTGGGATACAACTTCACCCCAGCCCTTGGAGCAAGGCTTCGGCATGTCTTGAATGCCTTGAATGTTATCAATTAGAAATGACTTCTTTCCCAGATTTTGGATCTGGAACTTGCCTTCTATGACTGTATCTGCCTTATTTTCTCATACACTCCCATGGCTGTGCATTCTTGTGATGGGATTTGCTCCCAAGGACTGACTTTCTTCTATTTATACCTTTCCCTTCTCTCAATTTTATGATCCTGCTGGAATCCCATAATGCGCCATTGCAGTGCTTCCTTTTTCTACCTTGTCCTTTGCAGTTAGGCTCTTGTCATGTTAATCACACCAGACCTCTGTATCCATACCTTCCATTTCTCAGATTGGCTGCCAGGTTCTGGTCAACCAGGCTACCACAAAGTCACATGAAATTCAGCAGGACTCTTGTTACTATTCACCATTCCTTTTGTCAATCTCACATTAACTCCTGAAACTCCCTTGAACTGGCTGTGTTAACTCATTCATTCTCATTCCTTTTCAACTGAAGGACAGCTTTTCCCATGGAGCTGAACTGAAGCATCAGGAGGGAATTCCAGTCCTCAAATCTTCTTTCATTGGCATTTCAGGCCGTCTCTGAACTGGTCTCTGCCAGGACCCAATCTCCCTGACACCTGCACTGCTCACTCTTCTGCTGCCATTTGCTGTTTCAGAGAGGATGACTTCTCTTCATTTCCAGTCCTCCTATCTGTAAATCTCCTCTTTGAAACTCTTTTCCCTTATATCCCACGATGCTGTAATCCCATCCCTTCCTTCTTCCCTATTTTCATCTGAAAAGTACATTCTCAGCCTTTTATTCTGTCTGCAGCTCTTCAGAGTTAAGAAGGCCTCAGCTATCAACCTGACCCAGGTGAGCATGAGTGTTTGGACCAGCTCTCTGAGCTACAGGCCGCTGGGTTCTTCAGCCCTACCAGACATCTCCATGCAGCTGTCTGATTTTTTTTTTATCTCAAATGCAACATCTAAGACTGGATTTACTGCTGTTTTGCCCACAAAGCTTACTTTTCAAATAAATACTTGGGGAAGTCTTGAAACATTGGAATCATTGCCTTCCTCTCTCCTCCCTGTGATTACACACTTAGTAAATTCTTCTACCTAAAGAAACAATACTTCTTCTCTGACTCCCAAGATGGGTGTGTATTGTGAGTGTGTGGGGGAAGATCTCTTCTTCTTACAGGGATATCTGTTCTTGATTATTATCATTTGTCTATGAAGATCCCAACATTCAGGTTAATGTGATTTCAGAAGTGAAAAGGTCTGTCAATTTTAAGATATCACTAGGTGGAGGTGGTTTGGAGATGGGTGAAGCTGAAAAGCTGTAACTCTTTCATTCTGATGTTTCAATATTTAATGTAAAAATAAAGAATGATTTTATAGTCTCCTGCAACAGAGGATTATCTACCCTTGGGGGTAAAAGAAGAAGTGCTATTTCTTCAGGTAGAATGTGGTCCATGGAATATAAGAAAGCAGTGAAAATCATGGCAAAATGAGATAGTAAGATTTCTGTGGGTGGACAGGAAAAATCTGAGAGGGAGAATCAGTTCTATCGAATCAAGTTAAAACTGTTAGATTAGCTTTATAGTGATTACTTATAAGTAACTGAATCTATTATACAGAAAAAAATCCGTAACTTTCCAAATATCCT
The DNA here is from genome assembly GCF_053574225.1 of Canis aureus. Lineage (NCBI taxonomy): Eukaryota > Metazoa > Chordata > Mammalia > Carnivora > Canidae > Canis > Canis aureus. The sequence continues at coordinate 34,092,705 of NC_135634.1, read as the reverse complement.
AGGAAAAGCCCTGGTTGTCCTCCTGAGTCCTCCTGTCTTCCCAGATAGACTTGTTCACTATGCATCTGCCGATCCACCATGCCAATTCCTGATAGAGTTTACTCCTCCTCTATGACAAACATTTCAAATAATGAAAACTAAAAGCTTCTTTCTTGTGTTTCCCTTAGCAGAGCTAACTAAAGTGCTCTTCTGGAAAACTAACTTTACTGTATATTTAATAATAGCAAGAAATAAATAGCAGTGTAAACCCATCATATAGGATTTATGTGATGCAAACATATAAACGCAAACATAGATACAGCCATCTTCCTAAACTGCAGCTCTGCTCTGTCAATAAGCTCCAGCCTAGAGAATTGGTACATTTTTGTGTACTTTGCCCAGTTCCCTACTCCTTTTCTTTATTTCCATGTCGGTTCCATTTGATTGTCCATTAACTTTTCTTCCTCAACTTCTGATTCCTGTTCTTCCCTAAAAATCCCGTATTGTGAACCATCTATAAGGCTCCTCTTGATAGGTTTACAGGAAAGCCACTTACTTCCCTGCTGTAGACTCTCCCAGGAATGCTTTTGACTAGGAAGAACCCAGTTAGCTGGTGACAAAAAGCATGAAGCAGATTCCTTCAGCCCAGGGGCCCAGGGCCCACAGAGCAGGGTGGGGAGCTTCCCCAGGCCCTCCTAGAATAAGGGCTCCTTGCCTTCTCTTTACATCTCTATCTACTCTACTTTTCTCTTGCATTTGAAGGGCTGTTACCGGCGAGCTGTTGTTGAGCAAAGTAATGGATTCCAGGGTGGGGGCAGGTGGGTTTTAGTCTGAAGTTTTGAACCTTAAGAGAGAGGGGCTCAAGCAAGGCACACTTGTTTTGTGGACTCAGAGCTGATACAAGCCTTTGTAGATAAATCCTGGGCTTAGGGCGCCATCCTGTGGATATAATGTGGACAGCAGCAGAACCCCTGCCTGAATCTTCTGTTCACCTGGGAAATCCTCAGTGTGAACACACCCTTCAGAGAGCGCTGTTAATGCAGACCTCAGGGTGTGTTGATGAAGCCTCAGGGTGTGTTGATGAACTGTGTGACCAAGGCAGATAGAAGAAACCCAGTCCCACAGAGAAATTACTTAGGGTCTGCTTTTGAACCAAGCTGGACCTGCATTCTCTACCATCAGCCCAATCTGCATTACCTTCAGAACATTTTTAGCAATGTTAACCCTCTAGGGCTGAATGCTGCTTCCCTGGCCAAGCCTGATCCCTTCAGTCTGGTAGACCCAACAGTTCTCTTGTTAACTATTGAATCAGTAAGTAGTTGACCACTTTCTTCACTCAAATGTCTTGGCTCTATTTTTTTTTTTTAAGATTTTATTTATTTATTCATGAGAGACGCGCAGAGAGAGAGAGGCAGAGACACAGGCAGAGAGAGAAGCAGGCTCCATGCAGGGAGCCCATGTGGGACTCGATCCTGGGATCCAGGACTAAGCCCTGGGCCAAAGGCAGATGCTGAATCGCTGAGCCATCCAAGGATCCCCTCTTGGCTCTATTTTTGTGTACTTTTTGGAACCAAACTTGAGACTTAAAGTTTACAATAACCCTCTTCCTTATTCATTAAAGACTTGACCAGTTTTCTACTTCAGCAGAGTCTTTTTTTTTTTAAAGTTAATTTTCACGTGTGGTTTCAGGTAAGATCCGATGCTCATTTTCACTATATATATATATACATATATATATATATATATAGCCAGTTGTTCTGGCAGCACCATTTGTTGAAAAAGTGTCCTTTCCCCACTGACTTATCTGTATGCAACTGTAAAAGCAACTGTCAATGAGTATATATGTGAGATAGAGATAGATTGTACAATTTCTGGACTCTATTCTGTTCCATTGATCTATGTATCTAATTGGTGACCTTGTTAAACTTACTTATTAGTTCCAGGAACTTTTTTCTCCTAATTTTATACTACTTTTCCTTGTTGTATGTTGTCTACAGGACTGCAAATGCCAATGTTCTTTATCAGCTTGTCACATCTAGACAACAATGGCTGTTCCTAAATCAGTTTGTGCAGCCAGTTCAGTGACTGCCAATCCTTATTCCTGTCTGGGTCAAGCATATGTGTGCTGTTCCCTGTCACAGTACCTCACTCTTTCCTAATTCTGCTATGGGACTAATTCATTGTCCCATACCCAATATCCTCTCACCCAGAACCAGGCTGATACGATCATCACTCTCTCTTCCCCATCTTCCAAGCCAATGGTATCATCTATATTTTGCTTAGGAATAGCATTCACCCAGTAATTCAGTTTAGAGACTGGATCTTTCAGCTTTTGCCCTGGAGAGGGTTATCTCCATGCAAGGAAATATTCCATATTTATTTGTAATTGGTCATTTAAAAGATTTATACTTTTTGCCTTTTTATTATTATTTATGTGTTTGACTATTTAGGGTAATATTTCTTATCCTTGAGGAATAAATAGAAGTAGAGAAGAAATATTATATTCAACGAAGGTGTATCCATGTCTGGAAAATGCCAGAATATTTTTCATAACTCAGCTACTGGAGGACACCTTTTTCAACACAGTACCTATTCGTCTCTTGTCTTATAAAGGAACATCCACCAACAAGAATGGTAGTCTTAGCTAAAATGAGGGGCTCAGGACTGAGTGCAGGGATGTATTATATGAAAAACTGAGGGCTAACTTACTTTTTAAAAAATATAAACAATAGTAAAAGCTTCTCTAAGAATGAGAGCAAAGGAAGATAAAAGCTTGTGCTGAGCTGAGAGATGAAGTTTCTCATGGTCAGCTGCCATGTTTGGGATGGATATTGTCCAAAGACTGTTAACTGGTTTATTTTCCTTGTATTTATTGAGCTATGGGCCAAGTACCAAAACAGCAGGCACTTGCTGTAGGTCCTATTATGGGCAGCAGAGAGAGTTCCTTATTTCTCTCCTAACCATGCCAAAAGTGCAGATGAAAAGCAAAGTACTAGCTCCTGTGTCCCTCAGCAAATACCCAGTGACCACTACCATCCTTCACTACCCCAGGCCCTGCTGGCCTCAAAATCCCTTATTGTTTTCCTGAAGCATCGGCCAGCAGGAGTATTGGCACTTGGTTGACATCCTCCAGTGGTTCGTTACTATATTCCCCTGGTGCTAAGTGTGACATTCATTCACATTTCAACACTTATGAAGCTGAGATACTCTTGTAGTATACTTGGATATGTGTTTTTACACACACCTGCATACATGCATTTGGTGAGGTAGCATTCCCTTTTGTTCCCTCAATAACTATTATTAAATCAATGCTGTGGCTTGACCAGCATGTTACTTGTCAATAGAGGACATGTGCTCATTACCATGTCAATTCTAACATGCTAATGGTACTAACTGAATATTTTAAAACCATGTTTCAAGGTGATGCATGCCTTTCTCTTTTGCATTAAGAAAACAGACTGCTTCTCTTTTATTAGGCAATTGTGACACCTGCCGTCAGAAATAAAGAACTTACTCTCCTGTTGCCCACTGGCCTCTCTGATGGATAAGAAATAAATATTGTTAGAATGTGAAAACTTCCAGGAGAAAATGGGCAAGTGACAGTTTTTATTTTTATTTATTAAAACAATAATAGTTATTCCTGACCATTAAGATTATGGTGTTAAGCAGGTATCATTTGTGTTTGTAAGCAGCCCAAAGCCTGCCTTTGTCCTTCCCCAATTTTTTCCTAAGAACTTGGTGCTGAGTGATTTATTGACCACTCAATGGACAAATATTTGCAGATACCTACACATTGTTTGAGCATGTATGTATCAATCTTCTTTAGGTTTGAGTTCCCTCTATGTCTGTTTCTATTTTTCTTTTTTTTTATAAATTTATTTTTTATTGGTGTTCAATTTGCCAACATATAGAATAACACCCAGTGATCATCTCGTCAAGTGCCAACCTCAGTGCCCCTCACCCAGTCATTTTTCAAGTACAGTTTTATTGAAGTATCATTTACATAAAATGTACTTTAAGGATATAGTTCAATATATTTTGACAAATGTAACCACTCCCACAATCAAGGAAAAAAATGTACCCATTCCTTATGCCCCTTTTGGGTCAGCCTCAACCCCGCCCCCCAGTCCCAGGCCATCACCAAACTACTTTCCACCACTATAAATTAAATACGAGTTTTCAAGTTTCAAGTAAAAGGAATCATGCAGTATGTATTCTTTATGCTCAGCGTCTTTATTCAGCATATTTGGAAGATTCATCTGCTGTTCCAGTCATTATTAAGGCATAATTATTCATTTCAAAATTTAGTGGCATACAAGATGTTAGTATGTTCACTGACTCTGTGGGGCAGGATTTCAACAGCACACAGTGGAGAGGGTCCTGAGCACAGGATCTTCTGTCCTCATGGAATTGGGGCGCATCGGAATCCTGGCTGTTCACCAAGCTGGATTCTCTTCAAACCCCCTACATTTGGGATTTTTATGGAGGTTTCCTCATGCAGGCATGATCAATTATTAACTGTATTTTCTGTCCCTTTCCCTTCTCTGGAGAAGTGAGGAGGGGTAGAGCTGAAAATTCCAAGCTTCTCATCATGGTTTGGTCTTTCTGGTGACCTGCCTGCTTGCAGGAACTCATCCCGAGTCACCTCAATAGAATGATCCTCTAAGGTTTTTTGAAACTTGTTTCGTGGCATGACATGATCCATCCTAGAGAATGTTCCATGTGCACTTGAGAAGAATATGTATTTTGTTGCTTCTGGATGAAGTGTTCTGTATGTATTAAGTCTATCTAGTCTAATGTGTTATTTAAGGTCACAGTTTCTTTATTGATTTTCTGTGTGGATAATCTATCCATTGATATAAGGGGTATTTAAGTTCTCTACTGGTATTGTATTACTGTCATTTTCTCCCTTTAGGTCTGTTAATATTTGGTTTATATATTTAGGTGCTCCTATGTTGAGTACATAAATATTTACAAACATTATATACTCTCTTTGGATTGACCCCATTGTCATTATGTAATGCCCTTCTTTGTCTCTTATTAGAGTCTTAGTTTTAAAGCCTATTTTGTCTGATATAAGTATAGCTACCCCAGGTCCTGTTGGCTTTCATTCTCATGGAATATCTTTTCCCATCCCTTCATTTTCAGTTTTTATATGTCCTTATGACAGGAACAGAAACCTAGCTGAGGACAAAGCACAAGTTCACACCCTACATACTCCTATCCCCACTCCTGGGTGGGATATGTGTGACATTCCTAGGGCACTCCTGCCCACACCTCAAGCTAAGGGAAAGGAAAAACAAATAGTTAATTTATAGATATTATTGTCCTCTAGACTTGAGTCTCCTTCAGTTTACAAAATGTCTTAGTGATTTACAAGAAAAAAAGAATCCTTACTAGTAACCTAACTTCCAGAAGGAAACTCCCCTGCTCTCAATGTTAATACAACTTTTAACTTGACAATGACAAGGCCTTCAGTATCTTATAGGTCCTTTTTAGCATATGAAAGTTCTTTTGAAATCTCCTCTTTTCCTTACTTCCCCCAACTCCAGGTATATAATCAGTCACCCTCACAAGCCCAGGGCAGCAGCACTTCCTGTCCAAGGGACCTGTCCCCATGCTTTAACAAAACCACCATTTTGAACCAAAGATGTCTCAAGAATTCTTTCTTGCTCATCAGCTCTGGACCTCACCCCATCAAACCTCAACTATATGCCAAAACCACATCACTGACATGTGAAGTGAGTCTCTTGTTAGGCAGCACATAGATAGGTCTTGTTTTTTTAACCAATCCAGCCACTCTATGTCTTTTGATTGCAGAATTTAGTCCATTTATATTTAAAATAATTATTGATAAGCATGTTCTAGCAAATATAAATATCAATCAGTGCTTATTGTGTGTTCCTCTCTCATCTTTTCTTTTTTTTTTTAAGATTTTATTTATTTATTCATGAGAGACACAGAGAAAAAAGGCAGAGACATAGGCAGAGGGAGAAGCAGGGTCCCTGCAAAGAGCCTGATTCGGGACTCTATCCCAGGATGCCAGGGTCATGCCCTGAGCAAACATGAAACCACTGAGCCACTCAGGCACCCCTCCTCTCTCTCTCATCTAATCTATCTTTCTATCTATACCAACTTACTTATCCTTATACTGCATAATTAAAATAACTTTTAAGGTAACTCATGGTCCATAATGTACAAACAAAAAATAAAATTTGAAGTAGACAAGAAGAGTAAATCTTTGAATTTTAAAGTATTCTTCTTTTAAATTTTATCCCCAATGTGAATAAGAGGCATTCTGGATCAGTGAAAGATTATTTATTACTATTTCCGGGATAATAACTGCATTGCTTACTTTGTTCCAATGCCTACCTTGAGACAATAAAGTGAGAGGCAGATGGGAAAACATATTTGGGGAGTCAGACACTCCTTATGCAAGGGCCAGGGAAAAATTGATTTTTTTTCCTGCTTATATATATGAAAAAGATACAGCTGTCTTTCTCTCCACTGCAAAAAGAAGGGACAAAATTCCTGCTCCTTAGAGACATAATAGAAAGGATCCTGGGTTCTCACTCTAATCTTTTGGAATGTAAATACATCACTCGAAAAGTGAGATATGCCCTCAGACTTTCAGACATTAATGACTCATCTCCCAGGTCCTAGGCCTCATTTTCCCTTAAAATGTAAATTTATATCTATGGTGTAAATTAACTTCTCAAGACTTGGTCTTAGGCCAGAGTATGAAATTTCTGCAAAATTTATTCAGAAAACCACAGATCTGCAAAAACATAAAAATAGTTACTCACGTTCCTCAGAACTATAATGCTAAGGTCATAAAATGTATATTGACAAGAAACATAAAAGAAAGTAGTGCCAAATAGTCCTTGAAGTTGGCTTTTTATTAAACCCAAGAGATCCCAACTAGTTTCTCAGTTAATTGACTCTCTTTAGAGTAAAATATGTATACATATAGTCCTATACATGTACACACACAAAAAAATGAATAAGCAGAACAAACCCATCATTTTTATTCCAAAAAATATGACTATGTTTTGTTTTGTTTTGTTTTGTTTTTACTTCCATTTGGGAAATTAAAATAGACTTCATGGAATGAGGGACCCAAAATATTTTATTGTAAAATGGGGGGAAACTCATTAGGTTGACTTAAAATGTTCCTTTAGTGATTTTATTCTTCAGATTAAGGGCTTTTGCTCAGGGCATGTGGTTGAAGTCAGATTTCTTTATTAGGAACAGAGCATTTTAGAGCTAGGAGAGACTTTCAGTATCTAACAACCCTAATGGATTCAGAGCTAATTTTAGAAAAAGATATGTCTGGTGCACATATTGATTTGCAGTACTGATGAAGCTTGTGTTTCTTCAGAAATATTGTACATCTAATTATTTTCCCATTTTCCTAACACCCAAATGAGATTTCTAAAAGCTTTGAACCACAAGTCTTGACAGGAGATAGATGGTTGAGATTTTGTTTTTCAGTTACTCACTTTTACTAGAGTTAATGTGGTATCCTAAAAAGTACTGACTTTGTAGAAGATAAACTTTGTTTGGAATCCTTACTCCACCAGTTACAACTTGTGCACAATTGGAGAGTGAAATTGATTTAGTCGTTTATGAAATTACAAACACACACACACACACACACACACACACACACACACCCTTTTACAAATGAGTACAGATGTATATGCACTAGAGGAAGACTGGTTCCATGTTGCAATCTTTTGGAAGTTTAATAGAGATGTATAAATTGTTTAGTAGTGTGTGTGTAAGGAGTAAGTATTAGACAGATGAAAGATGATATTACGATATAACAATAATAAAAATTGTTTTCCTCTTTGTCCAGTTTCAGATGGAATATCTTAGTATTGCTTATTTTTCATACCACCACTATCTCCTCCATCAACAAGTGGACCACTCTGGACACCCTTAGAAAGTCTTTTTAAGTGCATCTTTGGAGGACTACAATCTTCTGTATCACTTATACTACCACAATCATTTATACACTTTCAGGAAAAAAAAAAGTAGTGTCCCAGAGTCTGTGGAAAGAATTCCTGGGCAGTTAATTAGATGATTATATATTCTAAGACACAAGCTTTGTTTTTTTTTTTTTTTTTTCTAACAAAAAGATATAGCATTAGCTGACCTAGTAGATGAAACAAATTGTTCTATGCTGGTTTCATCATGCTTTCTTTTTTCTAGTCTTTTCTGTTTTGTTTCTGTGTATACATATGTCTGTGTGTATAAGTGCAGTACTCTAAATTTGGCTATTTGAGAGGGCTTTTCTTCAGATGCCTGTTTCAGCTCTCCTTAAGAGCCCTGGTCAGCAAAAGGCAGTGCGGGGACCATCTAAGTAGAATAAATACTTTGAAACAAAACATATCGCTAGAAAAATGATTCCTCCTTCTCTACCTTATGCCTTCTATATATTAAAATAATGAGTTATGGCTATGCCTGCATAATTAGTAGAAAATCTATTTTAGAAGAAATAACCTGAAGCAAAGAATTTCTTAGCTATGTGTTTATTTATGCTGGATATTTATTTCCTTTGAATTTAGTTTCCTTGTCATTACTTTTTCTCTTGGGAGTGGACCATTGCTCTTAGAAATAACTAAGAGCAGATATTTTGATAAATCTCAAGTCCACACTTGGTTTAAAATCTTTCATAAGTCTATCCTTACTGGAGTTAACCTGAAGGATTATACTTTTGCCTGACCATCAAACACATTTATCTTTCTTTTGCCTCTCTAATGTCCATATAGCACATAGGATCTGCCCTAGGATTAAAATATCTACCCATAGTGCCTAATTTCAGTTGTATTGTTTTACCTGGTCATCTCTGATTTTCATTTATCCAACAGACGTAGTAACTACTGTATGCCAGACAATTTGCCAAGCACTGGAAATGGAACAGTAGTCAAGCAGACAAAATTATTTTTAGGTAAAAAAGTCAGGGAACTCAACAGGAGTCAGATAAGCAGGATAAGACATGGGGCTTTTGCTTTCAGTTTGTTGAAAAGCCATTAAAAGGTTTTAAGCCATAAAATAATTTTTTATGTATCTTTTTTATTGGAGTTCAATTTGCCAACATATAGTATAACATCCAGTCACCCCATCCCCCACCCACCTCCCCTTCCACTAACCTTGTTCTTTTCCCAGAGTTAGGAGTCTCTCATGCTCTGTCACCCTCTGTGATATTTCCTACCCTTTATTTCTTCTTTCCCCTTTAATCCTTTTCACTATTTTTTGTATTCCCCGTATGAGTGAAACCATATAATGTTTGTCCTTCTCTGATTGACTTACTTCACTCAGCATAATACCCTCCTGTTCTATCCCTGTTGAAGCAAATGGTAGGTATTCATCGTTTCTAATGGCTGAGTAATATTCTGTTGTATATATAGACTACATCTTCTTTATACATTCATCTTTTGGTGGACATCGAAGCTCCCTCCAGAGTTTGGCTATTGTGGACATTGCTCCTATAAACATCGGGGTGCAGGTGTCCCGGCATTTCACTGCATCTGTATCTTTGGGGTAAATTCCTAGCAGTGCAATTGCTGGTTCGTAGGGCAGATCTATTTTTAACTCTTTGAGGAACCTCCACACAGTTTTCCAGAGTGGCTGCACCAGTTCACATTCCCACCAAAAGTGCAAGAGGGTTCCCCTTTCTCCACATCCTCTCCAACGTTTGTTGTTTCCTGTCTTGTTAATTTTCCCCATTCTCACTGGTGTGAGGTGGTATCTCATTGTGGTTTTGATCTGTATTTCCTTGATGGCAAGTGATGCAGAGCATTTTCTCATGTGCTTGTTGGCCATGTCTGTCTTCTTCTGTGAAATTTCTGTTCATGTCTTTTGCCCATTTCATGATTGGATTGTTTGTTTCTTTGTTGTTGAGTTTCATAAGTTCTTTATAGAACTTCGATACTAGCCCTTTATCTGATACATCATTTGCCAATATCTTCTCCCATTCTGTAGGTTGTCTTTTAGTTTTGTTGACTGTTTCTTTTGTTGTGCAGAAGCTTTTTATCTTGATTAAATCCCAATAGTTCATTTTTGCTTTTGTTTCCCTTGCCTTCATAGATGTATCTTGCAAGAAGTTGCTGTGGCCAATTTCAAAAAGGGTGTTGCCTGTGTTCTCCTCTAGGATTCTTATGGAATCTTGTCTCACATTTAGATCTTTCATCTATTTTGAGTTTATCTTTGTGTCTAGTGTAAGATAATGGTCTAGTTTCATTCTTCTGCACGAGTCTATCCAATTTTCCCAGCACCATTTATTGAAGAGACTGTCCTTTTTCCAATGGATAGCCTTTCCTGCTTTGTCGAGTATTAGTTGACCATAGAGTTGAGGGCCCATTTTTGGGTTCTCTATTCTGTTCCACTGATCTGTGTGTCTGTTTTTGTGCTGGTACCACACTGATCTTGATGTCTTGATGTACTTTGTAGTACAACTTGAAATCCAGCATTGTGATACCCCTGGCTCTGGTTTTCTTTTTCAATATTCCCCTGGCTATTCAGGGTCTTTTCTGATTCCACACAAATCTTAAGATGGGGATCCCTGGGTGGTGCAGCGGTTTGGCGCCTGCCTTTGGCCCAGGGCGCGATCCTGAAGACCCGGGATCGAATCCCACGTCGGGCTCCCAGTGCATGGAGCCTGCTTCTCCCTCTGCCTGTGTCTCTGCCTCTCTCTCTCTCTCTGTGACTATCATAAATAAATAAAAATTAAAAAAAAAATCTTAAGATGATTTGTTCCAACTCTCTGAAGAAAGTCCATGGTATTTTGATAGGGATTGCATTGAACGTGTAAATTGCCCTGGGTAGCATTGACACTTTCACAATATTCTTCCAATCCATGAGCATGGAATATTTTCCCATCTCTTTGTGTCTTCCTCAATTTCTTTCAGAAGTATTCTGTAGTTTTTAGGGTATAGATCCTTTATCTCTTTGGTTAGATTTATTCTTACGTATCTCATGCTTTTGGGTGCGATTGTAAACGGGATTGACTCCTTAATTTCTCTTTCTTCAGTTTAATTGTTAGTGTATAGAAATACCACTGATTTCTGGGCATTGATCTTATATCCTGCCACATTGCCGAATTGCTGTATGAGTTCTAGCATTCTTGGGGTGGAGTCTTTTGGGTTTTCTAACTACAGTATCATGTCATTTGCGAAGAGGGAGAGTATGACTCCTGTTTTGCCAGTTTGAATGCCTTTAATTTCTTTTTGTTGCCTGATTGCTGAGGCTAGGATTTCTAGTACTATGTTCAATAGCAGTGGTGAGAGTGGACATCCCTGTCGTGTTCCTGATCTTTGGGGAAAGGCTCTCAGTGTTTCCCCATTGAGAATGATATTTGCTGTGGGCTTTTCATAGATGGCTTTTAAGATGCTGAGGAATGTTCCCTCTATCCCTACACTCTGAAGAGTTTTGATCAGGAGTGGATGCTATATTTTGTCAAATGCTTTCTCTGCATTTATTGAGAGGATCATATGTTTCTTGTTTTTTTCTTTTGTTGATATGATCTATCACGATGATTGTTTTACAAGTGTTGGACCAGCCTTGCATCCCAGGGATAAATCCCACTTGATCATGGTGAATAATCTTAATGTACTATTGGATCCTATTGGCTAGTATCTTGTTGAGAATTTTTGCATCTGTGTTCATCAGGGATACTGGTCTATAATTCTCCTTTTTGGTAGGATCTTTTTCTGGTTTTGGGATTAAGGTGATGCTGGCCTCATAAAACGAGTGGAAGTATTCCTTCCCTTTCTATCCTTTGGAACAGCTTTAGTAGAATAGGTATGGTTTCTTATTTAAACGTTTGATAGAATTCCCCTGGTAAGTCATCTGGCCCTGGACTTTTGTGTCTTGGGAGGTTTTTGATGTCTGCTTCAATTTCCTCCCTGGTTATTAGCCTGTTCAGGTTTTCTATTTCTTCCTGTTCCAGTTTTGGTAATTTGTGGTTTTCCAGAAATGCATCCATTTCTTCTAGATTGACTAATTTATTGACATATAGTTGCTCATAATACGTTTTTTAAATCCTTTGTATTTCCTTGGTATTGGTTGTGATCTCTCATCTTTCGTGATTTTATTAATAGAGTCTTTTCTCTTTCTTTTTAATAAGGCTGGCTAATGGTTTATCTATCTTATTAATTCTTTCAAAGACCAACTCCTGGTTTTGTTGATCTGTTCTACAGTTTTTCTGGTCTCTATTTCATTGAGTTCTGCTCGAATCTTTATTAACTCTTTTCTTCTGCTTGGTGTAGGTTTTATTTGCTATTCTTTCTCCAGTTCCTTTAGGTGCAAGGTTAGCTTGTGTATTTGAGGTTTTTTTCAATTTTTTTGAGGGATGCTTGTATTGCAATGTATTTCCCTCTTAGGACTGCTTTTGCTGTATCCCAAAGATTTTGAACGGTTGTATCTTCATTCTCATTAGTTTCCATGAATCTTTTAAATTTTTCTCTAATTTCCTGGTTGAATCATTCATCTTTTAGCAGGATGCTCTTTAACCTCCATGTGCTTGAGTTTCTTCCAAATTTCTTCTTGTGATAGAGTTCTAGTTTCAAAGCATTGTGGTCTGAAAATATGCAGGGGCAATCCCAATCATTTGGTATTGGTTGAGACCTGATTTGTGACCAGGTATGTGTCTATTCTGGAGAAAGTTCCATGTGCACTTGAGAAGAATGTGTATTCAGTTGAGTTCAGGTGCAAAATTCTGTATATATCTGTGAAATCCCTTTGGTCCAGTGAATCATTTAAAGCTCTTGTTTCTCTGGTGATAATGTGCTTGAAGATCTGTCATTTGCAAAAAGTGCCATGTTGAAGTCTCCTACTATTAGTGTATTTTTATCTAAGTATGTCTTTACTTTGGTTATTAATTGATTAATATACTTGGCAACTGGGATCCCTGGGTGGCGCAGCGGTTTGGCGCCTGCCTTTGGCCCAGGGCACGATCCTGGAGACCCGGGATCGAATCCCACATCGGGCTCCCGGTGCATGGAGCCTGCTTCTCCCTCTGCCTGTGTCTCTGCCTCTCTCTCTCTCTCTGTGACTATCATAAATAAATAAAAATTTAAAAAAAATATACTTGGCAACTCCCCCATTAGGGGCATATTCATGATTGTTAGGTCTTCTTGTTGGATAGACCTTTTAAGTATGATATAGTGTCCCTCTTCCTCTCTTACTACAATCTTTGGGATAAACTTTAATTTATCGGATATGAGGATTGCTACCCCAGCTTTCTTTTGAGGACCATTTGAATGGTAAATTGTTCTCCAACCTTTCATTTTCAGGCCGGAGGTATCCTTAGGTCTCAAATGAGTCTCTTGTAGACAGCAAATAGATGGGTCTTGCGTTTTTATCCAGTCTGAAACCCTGTGTCTTTTGATGGGATTATTTAGCCCATTCACATTCAGAGTAACTATTGAAAAATATGAACTTAGTGCCATCATAATACCTATTCAGTCCCTGGTTTTGTGGATTGTTTCTTTGGACTTCCTCTTTCTTTTACAAAATCCCCCTTAATATTTATTGTAGAGCTGGTTTGGTGGTCACAGAATATTCTTTCAGTTTCTGCCTATCTTGAAAGTTCTTTATCTCTCCTTCTACTCTGAATGAGAGCTTTACTGGATAGAGTCTTCTTGGCTGCATGTTCTTCTCATTTAGCACCCTGAATATATCTTGCCAGCCCTTTCTGGCCTGCCAGGTCTCTGTGGAGAGGTCTGCTGTTAATCTAATTTTTCTCCCCATATATGTTGGGGATCTTTTGTCTCTCACTGCTTTAAGGATTTTCTCTTTATTTTTGGAATTTTCGAGTTTCACCATTAAATGTCGAGGTGTTGAATGGTTTTTATTGATTTAGGGGGGAAATTTCTCAATATCCTAGATCTGAATGCCTGTTTCCCCCCCATATTAGGGAAGTTCTCAGCTATGATTTGTTCAAATATGCTTTCTGGCCCTCTGGCCCTCTCAGCGCTCTCTGGAACCCCAATTTTACATAGATTTTTCCTTCTGAGGCTATCATTTATTTCCCTTAACTTTTCCTCATGAACTTTTGTTTTTCTCTTGTTTTCCCAGCTTCCTTCCTTGCTATCAACTTGTCTTCTATGTCACTCATTCTTTCTTCCACCTCATTAACCCTTGTCGTTAGAACCTCCAGTTTGGATTGCATTTCGTTTAATTGATTTTTAATTTCAGCCTGATTAGATCTAAATTCTGCAGTCATGAAGTTTCTTGAATCCTTTATGCTTTTTTCCAGAGCCACCAGTAGCTCTATAATTGTGCTTCTGAATTGGCTTTCTGACATCGAATTGTAATCCAAATTCTGTAACTCTGTGGCAGAGAGTACTGTTTCTGATTTTTTCTTTTGTGGTGAGTTCTTCCTTCTAGTCATTTTGCTCAGTGCAGAGTGGCTGAATGAGCAGGCTGAGTTAAGAATATCAACCACGACCTAAGTAAATTTTACTCTAGATGATTCTGATGAGGTCAGAGGCCAGAAATTGAGAACAAAGATCAAAACAAAATAATATAAAAGGACCACTAAACTGAAAAACAAATTTTTAAAACAAAGTAGTAAAAAATAAAAGGCGAAGAATCCCAAAGAAGAGGAAAAAAAAGAAGACAAAAAAGCAAATTAAAAAGGAAAAAAAAGAAAAAAAGAAAGAAAAGGAGAAGGAAAACAAGGAGGGGTGCTGGGAGATGGTGGTGGTGATGAAGTTGTAGTGGAGGGAAAATGTAGTCTACCTGAGGCATCCTAAAGGGTGATCCTCTTGGTTCTGAGTATATTAAGTTCTGTATGTTAGAAAATGCCCAGTCCCGAATATAAATAATAGTGAAAGGGAATATAAGGGAAGGGAGAAGAAATGTGTGGGAAATATCAGAAAGGGAGACAGAACATAAAGACTCCTAACTCTGGGAAACGAACTAGGGGTGGTGGAAGGGGAGGAGGGCGGGGGGTGGGGAGGAATGGGTGACGGGCACTGAGGGGGGCACTTGACGGGATGAGCACTGGGTGTTATTCTGTATGTTGGTAAATTGAACACCAATAAAAAATAAATTTATTAAAAAAAAAGAAAAAAAAAAGAAAATGCCCAGTCCCAAATTTATATAGACCAGAAATACTTGTAGAAAGCCCCACCATTGACCACCAAATTATAGTGACATAAAAGAAGGGGGCAGAATGGGAGTGAAGAGGGCATATAATCTCACAGAATGAACCAGCATGGTATACCACTTGGTTCTTGGTGCATGCTGTTCATGTTTTAGAAGGTATTAACTTCTGCCATTGGAGAACAAAATGAGGCAGAGAAAACACAAAACAAAACAAAACGAAAACATATCTTATATATCTCCCAACATTAAGTCCAGTATGTTGAAAGGAATCTCTAAGTGGAAAATATATCTAAGACCTGTAATTGTAGAAATATGAAAGTCAAAAAAGAAGAACCTTAAAAATGAAGAGGTGGTAAAATATTGTATTTAAGGTGGGAAAAGATTAAAAAATTGGAAATTAAAAAAAAATAAAATAAAAAATAAAAAATTGGAAATTTATAGTCTGATATAAAAACAAGTTGTAATGGAAAAAGGAAAAAAAAAAGGAGGGGTACCATCTAGTTCTATATACTGTAAATCCCTCAACTTCCCCTGGAACATTCCAGTATTGCTAGGTCAAGAGCTTGCCCTTCCCCTATCCTTCCATCTGGTCTTCTTGGGGAGGGGCCTGCTGTGCTGATTCTCAGGTGTGTGCACCTGGGGAAGCTGCCCTGCCCCCTGCCAGGTGCACGGCTCAGTGAGAGCTGTTTATCCTGTGAGGCCTCTGTTCCCTGGCTGCCCCGCTTCTCCGAGGAACAGTGACACAGGAGGAACAACCACACTGGTGGTGCCCAGGTCTCAGCCCTGGAGTCAGCTCCCCCAGATACTACCCCAGTCTCCCAGTCCGCGCTGGCCTGGATGCTCCGGGGGTGGGGGGCGCTGACCTGCACAGCCTGGGGGCGCCCGGGAGCAGGAGCATCCCCTCTGTCCTGGGCCGTCCCCACCTCCACCGGTCCAAGGGGGAGCGCAGGAGCCTGGGCTGTGCCCCCGGCGCCCTGGGATCCCGGCCTGTGCCGCTGGAATCACGCTCCCAGGCCGCAGCTCCCAAAGGCCGCAGGACGCAGCCCCCTGTGCCCGGAGCCCCCGCCTGACCCCCGCCTTCTCCCGAGGCCCCGCCGGGCTCGGCTCCAGCCCTTTTCCGAGCTCGGCCCGCGGGTTGTGGGGCGCTCTGCCCCTGGTGCAATTCCTCTGTTAGTGACCCCGGGAACCTGGAGGCGCCACTGCCCCTCTTGCGGTGCTGCCCGAGTTCTCTGCTAAGTGCTTCTTTGGGAAGAATCCAGTGCAGATTTTTTTTAAAGTTCCTGCTTCTCTGAGGCTGTGCTCTCTTGTCCCACCGAGGCTCCCGCAGGCCTTAGCCCTGTTCCTCAAGGGGTCCCTCCCCCACATGATTCTTTTTTATTTTTTCCCGCCTTCCTACCTTGTTAGAAGCAAAAACCCTTCTTTCTGTAGCATTCCGACTGTTCTCTCTTTATATCTCAGGTCGCATTGGTAGGTGTTCAGGATAGTTTGAAAGTTATCTAGGTAAGGTGGTGGGGCCGGTGAGGTGAGGACCCTTCTCCTCCACCATCCTGCCCCACCTCTTGCCATAAAATAAATTGACATGGCTTATATTTTAACAAAATCATTTGATTGCTGAATGCAATCTGGTGGTAGTGAGCCCGATGACAGACTCAATCCTGGGTCTCCAGGATCAGGCCCTGGGCTGAAGGCAGCGCTAAACTGCTGAGCCACCCGGGCTGCCTTCAATAAAACTTTATTTATAAAACTGGTTGTGGTCCCTAGACCATAGCATTTTGACCACTTACTTAAAAAAAAATGTAATGGATATGATTTTATTTCTTAATTTTGTAGAAAATCACAGAGCAATCTTCCCAATAGTGTGTTAGAAATCTTTGCATTTAGTATCTCATACTAATTACAGCCGCGATATTCTTTCTCTAATATAGAAAACTCCAAGGAATAAAATTCTTCGATCTGAGGTAGAAGAATAAAACTTACAGATGTGAGTGAAACCAAAATTATTCTTCCTGGATAGAAGGTCTGGTACAAACAAAACTATTTTCTCCTTTCTCCACTCTAATTCATCATCCTAAATATCTTTATCATTCAAAAACTAGGACTAACAATATTATTTCTGCGTTTAAAAATTTTCCAACTATTACCTTCAGCATAAATTAGCATCTTTTTACTCTGGCAAACAGACCTCTTCCCAATCCATCTCTAACCTACTGGATAGATTAATCTCATGGCACAGTCCACCTTCCCAATCTCATTTAATCTGGCCCATTCTTAAATATATCTCCACTGAGGACCCAGTTTCAGGAATCTGTCAGGGTTTCAGATGTGAGTCGACTTCATCTAAACTGTATGTATGTGTGTATGTATGTATGTATGTATTTTTATTAAATATTTTAATTTATTCATTAGAGACACACAGAGACATAGAGATAGGCAGAGGGAGAAGAAGGCTCCCTGCGGGAGCGCAATGTGGGACTCCATCCCAAGATCCTAGGATTATGACCTGAGCCAAAGGGAGATGCTCTACCACTGAGCCATCTGCGCATTACTAAACTGTTTTTAAACAATTTTATTTCAATTCATAGCAATATTCTACTAGAGATTACATTTCAGCATTCGATTAATATCTCACTAATATTCTTTGGCCTTGTTTAAATAAGTACTACAATCACTACAAATATGTGTTACTAAGGTGAAGCAACAGAGTAAGTTTAGTAAAGGAAATGGTAGAAGCAAAGTTGAGAGAGTATCAAACCATAACAACAAACAAAAGAGAGCAACACAATGCAGCACAACAAAAGCATCTTTCCTGACTTCAGAGGGAGAGAAAGAGAGAGACAGAGGAAATAGGTTTCTTGTGAATCCTATTTAACAATTATGGATAAATGAATATGATTCTTAAAAGAAGAAACTTCAATGAAATAAAAATTTAAAACTCTTGAATTTTTATTTCTGTTTCTAACCAGGGGCACAAACAGGCAGCAGGAACACCCACAAAGCACAGTGGAAGACAAAGGTCCCAAATACTTTACAGGACTTGTGGTTGAAATTTAAAATTGAAAGGGAATGAATTTTCTAATTTCAAACTTTGTGCAGACATTGGTTACTTTGAGAAATTAAAACATTCTTCTGTGTGTGACTATCACTAATACAGGATTTCTCTGATACTCAAGAAGTAAGGAGTAGAATGGAGTAGTGGGAACCTCATGAATTAATAGCCTAAGACGATTGGGCATATACAAACCTCCACCAGTCACACTGGTTATCTCTGAGCAGGTAAATTTCTCTCTTGAGATTCAGTTTTTTCACTTGCATAATGGCTAAATAACTACCACATATAGTCAAAACTGAATGAGCAAGTGCCCAACAGAATAAGTGCTCAGGGTATAAGTTTTATTCCATCATGAGATAGTAGGGTTTATTTCAAGCCTGAATCACGATTCTTTGTTCTGAGTTAACGGATATTTGGGTGCCAAATTCTTTTCCCCCCTTAACTTTCTTTTATGAGAATACAACCTGAATGTGGGGGGTTTCTGGCACAGGTTTGAAGGCCATACTGAGCCTCTTCCTCATGATTAATGGAGTACTGCTGGTACAGGCACACAGTGATCAAACTGTGCTGGAA
This sequence comes from Canis aureus, assembly GCF_053574225.1. NCBI lineage: Eukaryota > Metazoa > Chordata > Mammalia > Carnivora > Canidae > Canis > Canis aureus. The sequence continues at coordinate 34,073,984 of NC_135634.1, read as the reverse complement.
GGTACAATTGTGGGTGAAAACAATCTACAGAATTTGAATGGACTGACTGTAGAGATGCTATCACATTCATCCCTACTTTCAGAAGAAAGGCATGATGGATACCCGAGCTATTAGAAATACTGATGTAACCTCAACTCCTAGTATTTGATGGTGCCTGGATAGCTTTTGGTCACACTTGAGTCCGGAGCTTTTAACCAGCCTTGGATTAGCTATACAGAGATCCAGAGAAACTTGATTTTCAGGAAAATAAGAGTTGTGGAATTTGTTTTCAGTCACAGCAAATCTATATTTATCATCTAGTCTATGAATTGAGTGCAGCAATAAAGTTATGATAAATTAATCAGCTTCTTAAACTACCATTTACTGAGTGCCAACAATGTGCAAGGTCTAGAATTGTTAGACTCCGCAGGGGGACACATGTATATTAGCCATGGTCTCTGTCTTCAAAGGGCTTACATATATTTCAGAAGATAAAATGAAAATTTTCTAATAATTCCTGACTTTGCAAATTTTGAAAGCATTAATAGGCAGAGGACAAGCAAATATATCACTTTATTAAGTCTAGACAAACTAGCTAAATACCTCAGGCTTCACTACATTTAATTTATAAAAACAATCAGGGAAAGAAACAAAATTCTCTCAAAGGTACTCATACACCTACCTGCAGACTCTAGGGCAGAAGTGGACAGTGTTAGGAATCAGAGAAAAGAAGAAGCAGTGTGTGCTATGGTGGGTAACAGAAGTATTATGAAGATTGTAGTGCTAAGATTTGTGGATTCAGGAAAGGTGGGAAGGAGATGGCCCCTCACCCCAAAGTGACTTATCGTATTTGTCAAATCAGAGATGAAGTGTGGCCTGGAATAAAGAATACGATTAAGCCACAAAGACTGATAAGTATACTGAGCTCTGTTCAGTCAACCCTGAAAAAGACGGTTCAGCTGAACCTGTAGGAAGATGAAAGGAGAGCTCAGCAGGTGTGCTGATAAAAGGAGCAGCAAAACCTGAGCAGGCCAACCAACCAAATGACCTGTTGGCTAAAAGCAAAGTCCCTAGTCTTCTTTAGCTGATAGTCTAAAAACATTTTACAGAAAGAGTCTGGGTGTGACAACTTAGCTCTCCTTATATTTGGCCATCCATGCTACTGGGAAATCCCCATCAGGAAGGGAGAAGGGGACAGAGTCTCAGTCATTCACTGGTAATACTCAGTTTCTTGAAAAGAAAATATAAACTTTAGGGACAGTATCTTTAAATAAACTTATCCTAAAAATATTTATTGTGAGATAAAATTCTAGACCTTGAAATATAGCACTGACCAACAGTATTACATTACAGTACAGGTAGAGATATGAAAATCAAGTACATAATTAAAATTCTTCACTGGCCAGGTGCTGAGTCTTCAATGACCAAGTGGGAAGTCATATATGGAGAGCTTAGATATATAAAGGGTGTGTATTTAAAATAGAGCAGGCAAAGAAAGACTTGCTGAAAAGGTATATTTGAGGAAAGAACTAACAGAAAATGAAGGACAGAGCCCTGAAACGATGACATGTTGTCATATTGATTCTGGGTAGAGCAAGAAAACAGAGTACCTGAAGAGAGCCAGGGAGAGGAGTAAATGATAAGGTCTGAGGGTATCGAGGCATCAGATCATGTGAAGACTTTAAGAGCACTTCAAGGAATTTAGCTTCTACTCACTTAGATGGTAAACCATTGGAGGATTTTACACAGAAGAACGACATGCCATTGCTTCCATTTTATTTATTTATTTTTTTAAAGATTTTATTTATTTTATTCATGAGAGACACACAGAGAGAGGCAGAGACATAGGCAGAGGGAGAAGCAGGCTCCCTGCAGGAAGCCCGATGTGAGACTTGATACCAGAACCCTGGGATCACGTCCTGAGCTGAAGGCAGATGCTCAACCACTGAGCCACCCAGGTATCTCTATTCATTCCACTTTAAAAAGATTTCCAACTACTTCTGAAAACAAACTATGAGAGAGAGGTAAGGATAGAAATAGTGAAACCACTGATCAGGAGGTTGTGGCAGTTATCTGTGTGAAAGGGAGATGATTGTGGATTTACTCAGAGTGGTATCAGTAGAAGAGATGAGAAGAGGTTATCTTCTGACTACACACTGAAGGAAAGCCAACAGGATGTCCTGACAGATTGTATATGGAGTGCAAGAGAAAGAGAGGTGCCACCGATGACACCATGGTCTTTGGCTTGAGTGGCTATGGTGATCTAAAGTATTGTTATTTCCTGAGATGAGCAAGATATTTGGAAGAACACTTTTGGGGATGTAGATCAGGAGTTTTGTTTTGGTATAAATTAAATTTGTGATGCCCACTAGACATCAAAATGGGGATGCCAAATAGACAATTGAAGATAAGGAAATATTTCTGGAACATATAAACTTATAATCAACATCATAGCAAGAGTTTTTGAGACATGTGATTTGTTGAGATCTCCAAGAGAATAAGTGTAGACAGAAAAGAGAGTACGTTCAAAGAGTAGCCCTAGGACTATCCAATGTTTAAAGGTCTGGGGTGTGAGGAGAAATGAGTGCAGAAAGAAATAAGTGCAGAAAGTTTTTTCCCTTTTTTAAAAGGAAAAAACTCAAAGCTAGAAGTCAAGTAAAGAATGTGTGTCAAAAAAAAAAAAAAAAGGAAGAAAGAAAGAAAGAAAGAAAGAACAAATAACAAACCAACCATGACCAAGAAGTGAAAATTAAGACAGACTTAATGATTGAATTTAAAATCTGGAAGTCATTGGTGATATTGATGAGTAATTTCAACAGAGTAGTGGAGATAAAAGAGATTGTCTTTTATTCCAGATTAGAGTAGCTCAAAGAAAGAACTAGAGACAGTGATTATAGGTAAATTTTTGAGAGCATTTTGTTGCAAAGGGATCAAAAAAATATTGAAGCTGCTCGATGGGCATGTGAGATCAAGAGACTATCATTTGTTTAAAGATGAAGAGCATTACCACTTATTGAGGAGTGAGGAGAAGGTGTGACATAGCTGTGTAAGCATATGGGACTTACAGAGTCATGAGTGCTGTTGTCTTGGGCCTGCCTATCCAACAGGAGAAAATCTAATTATATTGCATTTCGTTTTATATCCTGTAACCATTTAGCTTTTAAGTTTATGTTCTTTAAACCATTGTGGACTTGCTAAATTTAGTGTGTTTCTTATAGCTGTTATGAAACAGAGTTAAGTTGAAGGTGAGAAAAATGTCAACCCTTCAATAAAATTAAGTTATATAAATAATGTATAGTTAATTAATTATCGCAATCTACATAGCAATCTTGTATAAAAACTCTCTCATCTTTAGTTTATCATAAGGATACCAAAACTCTGGGAATATTAGGTAATTTGTTCAATGTCACTGGCTAAGTAATGTTTTTATCAGAATAAAGGAGTAAATGACTACAAACTCTCTTCACCCTGGGTCTGCCATTACCCAGGAATAACCTAGTCCCTTTGGGTGGCAAAGCTGGGCAATTTGTTATGGCTCTTGTTGCATTTATCACGTTTGCTATTCATGTTAATTGATAAATCTGTAATTAGAAATAAAAAAAATATGACAGTGATAGAAAATCCCATTTGTCATTATTCTGCCAAATCAAAATTCCTACTTAAGATGAAAGTCTTAGAAAAGGAAAGAAAAATTAGTAAACATGGAAATAGAATTCTGATGTTAAAAAAAAATCTTAGAGTTCAAAAAATCTAACTACTTCAATTTCTAGATTGGGCAGTGGGGCCCAGAAAATAAGTGATTGCCTAAGATAGTAGAATTAGTCACAGGAGAACATAGAGCTCCTGATTTTGAATCTACTGTTCTTTTGATGCACTTAAAACACAATTAATAGGCTGAAATTAGCTTCTACAAAGAGAATTACGAGTTTCGTTTGATTATTATTGTTTTGGGGTACTTGATAATAATATTTCTTTTAAAGTTAGACAGAAAATGCTCATTTTTATTCCAATATTTCTATGTGAAGCTTTTCCCATTTCTATCATAATTTAGATATTTTTCTTTATTCACCTTATTCTCTTCCTTCATTTGGATTTATTGCCCCTTTTTTTCATCTTTCTCTTCACAAAGGTGGTACAGAACAAGCATTTGGTGTCTACAGAGTGGGCAGCTTCTCATTGCTGATTTAAAATACATTGTGCATCATCTGTCATCCTTTCTGGGGTGTCCATCACTGAATACCTTCCTTTAAGTTTTTATTTTTTTTTTTATTTTTTTTTTTCCTTTAAGTTTTTAAGAGGGTCTGGGAGATTGCTTTCCAAATTGCTAGCTAGAAGGAGAATGAGAACAACCTTAAGGAAAAGAGAGAAGCAGCTCAGAAGGGCAAGCCTGAAGAGTATCTGGATTGTGAGGAGGTCAACAGTAGAAAGTGGGCAAGCTGTGCACAAAGCTGGGGGCCTCCAAGACTATTTTGTATAAGAGCTGATCCTAGTGGTGATAAGGAATGAATACAAGAATCTACAGCCTCAAAAGCTCTCGTGGAAACCACAATGAGAGTAGAGAACCTCCTATGAGACGTAGCTTCACTAATTTGTAGCAAAGAAATAAGAACAGAACAGAACATTCTCATACACATCTAATCTTTCTTAAAATCTGCTTTTGTCTGACCATTTGGACTCCACAGAGTCCCTTTGATATTGAAATATGTTCCAGGGTTCATTGTTTTTTGAAAGATAGTTTCTTATACTTTAGTGATCATGTTAATTTAAACAGAAGACTGACTTGGGAGTGAGAATAACAGATAGACTATCATACATTATATCATTACAACGTTTTATCATAATATTGCACTATGCTATCAGTTATATCATAATATTCCACTATACCATGTTAGCCACTTGGTAGAGTTTGGAATTGAGTATAACATTCTCCAAACTTGAAAGATTGATTATAGTATGATTATAAGAAAGAATAAAGCTTTTTTCCTCTCAAAAAATGGGGCACCAGTATATAATAGAAAGAACATAGAGTTAGGCAGAAATTTTCTTTTAATTTCTGCTTTCCATTTATTGATTATGTGACTTGAGTAAATAATAAAAATTTTTCTTCCTTGAAAGTGCTTAGTTGTTTCACCTGGGTTAACCATAGGTAATGCTGTATCTGTAGTATTTTAGATATGCTAGAAAGTTAGCCTAGCTGTAGCTAATGCACAAAGACATCAGAACAGGCCTCAAACCTTTATCATTTACTATGACACTATGAATAATTGAGATTGCACAATTGGAATTTAAAAATTGTTTATTCTTTTCCCCATAATTTTGACTGTAACAAATGCAAGTTCAATATAGTTCCTGTCACCCAATTTCAAATGCTCTTTTCAACTGTCACAATGTATAAAGCTAGTGAATTCCATTTGATGTGTGGATGAATATTTGTTTGGTTTGGTAATGGATCAAATACCCCGAGGACACTCATCAGTCTTCAACTCTCTCTCGCTATAGCCCTGAAAGAGTGTCAGAAATTCTACCAGTAAATGATCATTTGGATTAATGTTCTTTCAATTATGTTCAAAATTTCTGGAAACACATGAGGTTGTAACTAGGCAATAATCATATTGCAAATTATTTTTTGCATTTAACTAATTTATTAAATGCAGTGACTATATGCAAGACACTGCTATGTTTGTGGTACCAGACTCAGCAAAAACAAACAGAAACATTGCTTTCTGGAGATTATAGTCTGCTGGAGGAAACAGATAATCAAATAATTGAACCAATAAGTGTGTGATAAACTAACACAAGTTTTCAGGAAAAAAAAAAAGAGTATCTTGTTTCAGAATGAAACATGGTCTAGATTCTGGGATTAGGGAAAGCTTTTCTGAGAGAGAGAGAGAGAGAGAGAGACCCTTGAACTGAAAACTGAAGAATGAGGAATTGATGTGGCTACAAAGAAGATAGGAGAGGACTCCAAGGGGACAACCATGTATGTCCTAAAGGTTTTTGATGGAAGAAAGTATGGCATGTTGCAGCAAAGAGAGGAAGCCAAAGTCCTTGAAGTGCAGAGAAAAAAAGGTAGATGAAAAGTGGATGAAACTGTTACAGAAAAAGTAATAAAAACAAAAATCAAGACTTATTTAGTTCTTAAAAAATCAATACTTACTCAGCTTTTAATATGCAATAGGCACTGTTTTTAGGTGACTTAGATAAATTATCTCTTTTAATCCTCACTACAACTGTTATGAGTTTAGTCTCATTTTGGGAAATGAGAAAACTGAGGCACAGAGAGTTAAGTTACCATCCAAGGTCCGCAGGTAGAAATTGTAAGTTCAGTAAGAACTGAACTCAGGTGGTCTGAATCTGAATGTATACTCTTATTTACTATAACCTCCTCATAAATAAAAGTTACAATAATTATAATTTAGTTTTATTAGGTGCTTACTACTACCAGATATTGTCCAACTTCTTAAATGTATTAATATATCCATTTAATAAAAATCATTCAGTAATCTATTGTTCTAGGCTCTGAAGATACAGCAATAAATAGAACTGCCAAAAATCCTAGAGGATACAGTTTAAGGAAAAGAAGCAGGCAATTGAAATATAGATAAATGAATGAATGAATTAATGAATTAATTAATTAATAACTAGCATTCCAGATGACATATAACACAAGGCAACAAAGGGCAACATAGGTACCAGGGCAGAAGTGAGAATGTCTACTTTGCCTAGAGTTTTTGGAGACCTTATTAACATGATGATATTTGAGTAGGGACCAGAAGGCAGAGAGGAAGAGAGACATGTGGCTGAAAGAAGGAACAAACTACAAGCAAAGCAGAATATGCTTAGCATGTTCAGTAAAAAGCAAGGACACATAGAAACAGGATCTGAGTGAGAGGAGAGTAGAAAATATGAAGCCAGAAAACATCAAACTAGATTATGTAGATCCTAGAGGCCACCACAGGTCTTCAGCTACTATTTTGAGATGGCAAGTTCCTGAAAAGATTTCAACAGAAGAATCACATAATGTGATGTGTATTAATGAGATCATTTTGGATGTTATGTAGACAACACACTATGGGACTAAGAGAAAACCAGCAAGGTCAATTAAGAGGCTATTTTAATAAAGTAGGCTAGAGATGATGACATGTTGGATCAACAAAGCAGCAGTATATGTGGTTGGAAGTGGTCAGATTCTTGATGTCTTGACTCTTCTGAAAATACACAGCTGGATTTATTGATCAATAAGATGCAAAAAGGGGAAAAGAGAGGAATCAAAAATGACTCTTGTAACTGAAAAAATGGGATTGTAATATCTTTGATAGGAAAGACTATGGAAATACCAGGTTTGAAAAGGAAGATCAGAAATCTAGCCTTCTACTTGTATTTGAGATATCTATTAAATATTCTAGTGAAGATGTTGAGAAGAGAGATGTTTCTATGAGTCTGAAATTCAGAGATGGTTGGATTAGATAAGTGAACTCGGCAGTCATCATGTCACAGATGATATTTAAAACCATGAGATTAGATGAGAACTTATTTATTAGTGACTATATATAGAGAAAAGTGCTAAGAGTTGAGCCTTGGGAATCTGGAATATTTAAATATTGGAAAGAGAAAAGGAATCCAATGAGAGCAACTTAAGAAGAAGCTGTGAATAAGCAGAGTCGATCCGTGGTATACCATGAGCTAAACTCTTCAAAAGGTAGAAGTGATCAATTGTATTAAATGTTGCTAAAAGGTCAAGTTAGAAGGGATTGAGACTAGACCACTGGATTTAGCAAGGTGCAGCTCATCAGTAACATTGATGAGAAGTGTTTTGTTGAGTGAAGGATAAAAAGTCTGATTACTCAGTTTCAAGAGCAAATGGGGAGAGAGGAATGCAGATAAACAGTATGTGCTATTAAAAGAAGTCAATAATGAGGGGACACCTGGGTGGCTCAGTGGTTGAGCATCTGCCTTCTGCTCAGGTAGTGATCCTAGAATACAGGACTGAGCCTGTATCAGGCTCCCCACAGGGAACCTGCTTCTCCCTCTGGCTATGTCTCTGTCTCTTTCTCTGTGTCTCTCATGAGTAAATAAATAAAATCTTTTAAAAAAGTAATCAAGAATTGGACAGTAGCTGAGTGGAGGGGACAATGAAGTAAAAGGAGAAGTACGTTTTTAAAAGATGGACAAAAATGACAGCATGTTTGCAAATATACAGTTCAGATGATAGCGTAGCAAAAGAGAGCAATTGCCAGAGTGATGACATTGGAGGTGGAAGGAGGAATAGAATCCAATATATTAATGGTGTGTAGACATTACAGGCATGGGCAGTCCATCCATAGAAACTGGAGAGACCTAGTCTATATTGGCACACATCTTGAAAGTGTGATACTGTGGTAGATGTGATAATGGGAGAAAGTAAGATTTCTTTCTTCTGGTAGTTTCTTTGTTTCTCAATGAAGTGGAAAACATGGTAATCATTAAGAGTAAATTAAAGGAGATTTGAGATCTGAGGAGAGAAGAGACTATGAAATAGTCAACTAAGAGAATTGGAGAGTGAATGAACCGTAGAATGTAAGATTGCCTTTTAGCACAGATTCATTTAACACTCATTCTCTGCCTATGAGATACATGTTATTATGCCCAAAGTCCATTTTATAGATGAGAAAACAGAAGTACAGAAATATTCCGTACTTTGACCAAAGCCACAGAATTAAAAAGTAGCAGGTAATTTACCTTTTGAAATTTTAAATTTTAATCCTAACACCAATGACAATGACAAAGTATTGAAGCATTTTCAACAGGCACATGACATGATCAGATTTCTATCTGAAAAGATCATACTTGTCGGAGTGTAGCCAAAAACAGTTTATAAGAACCTGGACATAAAAGGAGGCAGAAAAGCTGGAGAAAAGAGGTTTGAATTTTTTTTAGAAGGTAAAATAAGCATACTTAATGATGGGTTGATTATGAGAGATACCAATGATGACTACTGGGTTTCAGACTTGCAATGTGGAATAAATATTAACATCATTAATGAAAGCAGAGAACAAGTTTTGTATCTTCTTAGTTTGCAGGGAGTTTGAGCTGTCTCAATGAAGATGTTGAATAGAGAGTTGGCTGTAAAGGTCTATCACGCAGGTGGCTGGGAGTAAAAATGTGAGGCATAGCAGAAAGATGATAATTAAACTATAACTGAAGATGAGATGGCTTTGGAACAAGCATACAGTTAGAGGAAAAGAGGAAATAGGATAATACCTTGAGGAACTCCAAAACCCAAAGGTTAAGTAAAAGAATATGTACCCAACTTAAACTTACGCAGTGTGATATGTCAGTTAGATCTCAATAAAATTGGGCGGGGGGAATCTAGTTATTTTCCCTTGCCTCAGGACTCTGGGGTCTTTTATCAGGGTGGGGGTGGCAAGTAGGGGTAGAATGTGGATGAGTATCTTCTCTTTTTACAGCTTTTGAAAGGCCATTATACCCATGCCCCATGGCATAGGCTTTTATTTAGTTAAAAAAATAACTTCTCAATACTTCTATCTAGTTTTTATAAAATTTTCCTTTATAATTTCTACATGTGGCATTCTTCATATGCATTTTCTCCAACCAAAGCTTCCATAAACATTCTTCAAATATTTTTTTCTAAGACATATATGATTTTTTTCACTTTTGAATTTTTAGTACATCTAGAATTCTATTTATATCAGGCATGAAGTAGGGATCTCTGCCCAGCCCAACTCCACCACAGCACCTCAGTGGTGCCTTTAATTAGTACATGATGTCCACCCTCCAGGTTTTAGCCTCAAGCACCTCACAAATGATGCAACACAAGCAAGGAACATTTCCTTGTACTGGATCAAAACTACTTATCTATCTGGGCTCTTCAACCCTGCTGTGGAAACAAGGGCAGAGAGCTGCACACATCTTTTCTCAAGCATCTGTGCCCCTTCTTCCATCAGAATCATTCAGAATGTTTCTCAGGAGTTTGCTTTTCATGATTATACTCATTTCTCAGATTAAAGGTATGTCTTAATCTTTTTATCACGGTTTTCTTACTAGGCTATGAGGTAATGTCTCTTTAGTCACAAAGTTTAAACTGTAAATAATAAAATAATATTCATTGATGATTTTGCTGAGAACATAGTGTAGGACTCGGACGAGTTATGTCTAATATTGAGATTCTATGCTTTTATGAAATACTTCAGTGCTTTTACATACTCTGATTTACAGTGAGAAGGAGGAAGGAGTGGGTGTTTCTGAATATCTGCAGTGTAGAGACACTGTGCTAGCCATTAGGTACTTTCGCGTACATTAGCATGTGTGCAATCTTATTATCTCTATTTTATAAAGAAATTGAGAGGGGCACCTGGGAGACTCAGGGGTTGAACGTATGCCTTCGTCTCAGGTCATGATCCCAGGGTCCTAGGATCGAGTCCCACATCAGGCTTCCCACAGAGAGCCTACTTCTCCCTCTGCCTATGTCTCTGCTTCTTTGTCTGTATCTCTCATGAATAAATAAATAAAATCTAAAAAAAAAAAAAGAAATTGAGAATAATATCTACAGATCAGAAAGAATAGAAATAGCATTTATGGCCAATAAACTCATAAGACTTTGATTCAAATAATAGCAGATTGTAGCATCCTATGGTCTTTCCTCTACATCACTCTTTAGTGAGATAAGCAGGGCTCACCTCAGGAAAGCACTGATTCAAGAGTACCTACGCCCTTTTAACAAGGGAAAGCTTTGTATTTGCATTTAGCTAGGAGAGTTAAGATTTCAAATGCAAGTGTCCCTGGGAGATAAAATTGGTAATTTACACCGAAACAATCCCTTACAATGCAGGTTTGACAGGTGCAAAATCCAGAGACAGACAGGAGGAGATTAAGATGACGAAGGTGGTAGCTGCAAAGCAAAGTGGGAAGACGAAAGAAGCTAAAAGACCTAATGAGGAGGAGGGGAAGCCTGTTTTCCAATTTTGCTTATATTTGCCTAATTTGGAAACTATCAGTCTCAATTTCCTTACCTATTAAGTGGGAGTGATACTTCAAAGTGCTGTTGTACATGGCTGCTAATTGAGAGCAAGTGAACTCTATGAGAATGATTGTTATCTAGTCCCTGTGCATGGGTGTCAATGCCAGATTATATTTTCTCCCTTAAACATTTCCTTTTAGAAAAGGTAATCATTGGAGTCGAAGGTCAAGAAGTGGTTTATCCTAAAAAGCTTCCTCTGATGCAGAAGCGAGAAGTTTGGCACATTCATGATTATGACATACAGGTACATGTTTTGACTTAATAAATATGATTTATTGCTTTCATAGGGTATGTAGAAAGCAACCTCTGACTAATCAGAAGTGAAAAAGAGAGGAGTTTTGATTTTTCTGAGAACTCCCACTCAGTCTACAGCGTGCACTTGAGGGGGCCGGAGTTGGGGAGGAAGCAAATTTGTGTTGGATTACAAAACAAAATGGAGTAAAATTTGGATTTTAGAGGGTGCCATGTACAGTTTTCCAGATTGTTTGAGGATTTCCACTAACAAGTTTCCGGGCTGATTTAAGGCAACCTCATTTGTTCTGAGCTGGTGCCTATGGAATGTAATTTCTGAGCATTTTGCTTTCCCAGTGATATAATATGCAGGTTCACTTGCCTTACAGACTCTGCAGCAAAGTTGGACAACTTTCATGGGAACACATGTGGTCTGTTGCTTAGAACAGTGTTTATTCAGTTGTTAAAATGTAAACATTTAAAATTTTATTTTCAAAAGAAACAAATGTTTATGCAGACAATATGTAATGCATATAATAGGAAAAAGGCTTCAAAATAAGGTAATTTTCAATTCCCATTACTATAAAAGGCATTCAATGACTGTTCTTAGATATTTATTACCAGACACTTGCATTGTGGGCCCAAGCTTTCTAACTTGGTCCATGGAGAATAATGACTCTCACTTTGCCCCAACACTCCTTGAGGGCAAACTTTTCCCAATGCAACTATTTTTCTTCCCTCCATCATTAGAAGAGCCAGCCTTCCAGGCTCTCATTTGTTAGGTACCTCAGTCATAAGCAAGACATATTTCAGCTTTCCAAATGATCCCACTGAGATGTCTTTCCCATGGCTTAAGATACTGAAAAAGCAACTTTTTATCTGCTGCCATTTGGAGATAATGTCTAACCATTTTTCTGTAATAATCTCCTTACAAATAATGTTTTCTCTTGATCTCCAATTCTTTTATCACCTTCTTAAATCTTTTATTAATATAACATTACATGTCAACTATACTTCAATTAAAAAATAAAAGAACTTTTATTGGTTGAAGTTTGGTACTCATCTAAGAGGGCAAAATCAGCCCTCTGCCACCATTGTGCAACTCAAGTCCCATTATGAATATACAAGATGAGCCCGGATGGCGTCAGGAAATATGCAGGATGAGTTTGGAACATCTTATACTACCAGAATTAAGGAAATTCTCAAACAAACAAACAAACAAACAAACAAACAAACCAAACTTGCATTGATGGGATTATGTCAAAAGAACATAGGGAGCCAAGTGAAGGACCTCCCAATAGCCAAAGAATGGACAATTTGAGCAAAAAAATAATAATAACATAGTTCTGGGCCATAGCAAAGTATAAATTAATATCTTTGAACTCATAGTGGTATAAGTGAATACTTGAATAAGTAAATACATGGGGGAAAATAGGAGATATAGATTTATATAGGAAAATAGATTTATATCTCCTATACATAAGAATTAAAATATTGACATAGACACTTCCCTTCCCAGGAGGTGGAGCATAACTCCTCACCCTTTAAGCATGGCCTGTGCATAGTGACTTCCAAAGAGTAGACTATGGAAGGGGGAAACAGTGAAGAAAGATGGAAAAATGCTACCTCAGCCAAGTGATTACAGTAATCAGTAACCATTATCAGTAATAAGTCACGTTGATAGTATGTACTCTTAATATGATGTGATGAAGATGGCACTTTATTTTGTTGTTTTCTCCCAAATCTTCAAAATTCCAGGCTAGGAGTGAGAAAAATATCAGAAAAATCTTAATTGAGATGCAACCTATAAAATGCTTGATCAGTACTCCTCAAAACTGTCAATGTTGTTAAAAAATAAGAAAAGCCCCCCCCCCCCCCAAAAGAAGAAAAGCCCAAGAAACTGTCATAGTGTAGAAGAACCAAAGGAGGCATGACAACTAAATGTAATATGGTGTCCTGGATGGGATCCTAAGACAGTGAAAGGACATAAGACAGAAACTAAGGAAATCTGGATAAGTTTATTAATTTAATTGATTTGTCAATTATTTAATTGATAATGTCAATCTTGGTTCATGAGTTGTGACAAGTATGCCATAGTGATGTAAGATGTTGATAATATAGAATGCTGAATTGTGAGGTACATGGAAATTCTCTGTATTATCTTCCCAACTTTTCTCTAAATCTAAAATGATTCTAAAACAAAATTAAAAAGTTGTAAAACTAAATAAAATAATAAAAATTATAAACAAAATTTAAAATTGTTTATTAATATAAAAACAATATTAATGACAAAATTAATAAGAATGTCACATTTGACAGTATTAACAATGTCTGAATATTAGCTAATATTAAAGCCATAATCACACATTCAAATTTTACAAAGTCCCACTATACCACTGTTACTCACACACACCTGCACATGTAGTTTATCACATTGTAAATAGGATTCAACCCTTCTTATCTGAATAAGCATCTAGGTTCTTGCCTGCCCACTGTGTGTGAATTACATGTTTATAAAGAAGTCCTAATTTTATGTTAAACTTGCAGTCAAAATAATACCCAAATGCACACTTCACATTCAAAAGCATTAACTCCCCTCTCTCTCCCTCAAAGCTGCCCCTCTTCAGAAGACCCTCCTTTCAATAGTATGGTTTAAACCAGAAGCCTGAGGGAATTTTTATTTTTATTTTTTATTTTCTTTGAGAGAGAGAGGTGGGAGGCAGGAGAGAGCGAAAGAGAATCCTAAGTAGGCTCCCTGCTCAGTGTGGAGCCAGACATGGAGCTCCATCTCATGAGATCACGATTTGAGATGAAGTCAAGAGTAGGGATGCTTGACTGACTGACTTCTCATGCACTCCTTGAGAAAATTCTTCACTCTTCTCTTTTGCCTCTCCCATAAAAAAAAAAAAATCTTATGCATTCTAGCATGTAGATATCCTTGAAATTATCTACTCTCCCTTATCCCTGCTGCCACTCCCCTGCCCAAGTGAGCTGTATTCCATCAACAGCCTTTAAATACTTTTCCTACCAAAATAAGACAAAATCAGAGGAGACAAACCATAGGAGGTTCTTACCTCTTATGGAAGGGAACAAACTGAGGGTCACAAGAGGGGCAGGGGGTGAGGGGATGGTATAACAGGGTGATGGGCATTAAGGAAGGCACTTGATGTAATGAGGCCTGAGTATTATATAAGACTGATGAATCACTGGACTCTACCTCTGAAACTAATAATGCACTATGTGTGTATTAACTGAATTTAAATTTAAAACAAACAAGCAAAAAATAAATGGTTTTCCTGCTTAAAGTTGTGATTTTTGCTAATCCATTATCTGTAATAAGTAAGCCATCTAAAATACCATACCTCCTTCTGCATTTTTTGTCTAAACTTTTTTCTTCGGATAAAGTCCAAATCTTCTTAAGTGACTAATTAGTCTGTATATAATTTGGCTCCTTTCTACTTTTTCATTTCTCATATTTATTCAACTTACACTTGATTTTCCAACCACCTTGAACTTTTCTGGGTTTCTCAAACATGTCAAGCTCCTTCCTATCTCAGGGCCTTTGTATTCTCTGTTTTCTCCTGACTCCTCCCTCACACAGTCACTGCATTTCTCCTATTATGATGCTTATAATACTCAATTACATTTGCTTGATTTTCTTCTTTGCCAAGCTGTGGCTTCCAAAAGGGCAGTGTGTATCATTGTATATTCCATATTATCACTGTGCCTGAAATTGAATACATGGGTGAACAATAAACTAAAGAAATGTGCTAGATAAATGACCAGTAACTGTCAATCCTTAAATTATAAATAATTCTTATGATCACAAAGAAATAAAATACCACAAAAATACCCAAAGGGCATAAGTTAGGAATTAATATACAAATAACAAAATAAACTAAACAAGAAAAATATCACTATGAACAATGATCATTAAAGAAAAGTTTGTCACAACAAGTTATCATTTCGTTGTTAATATTTAAGGCAAGAAAACAAGAACTACTATACATTTCTAATGAAATTCTAATTAAAAAAAAGAAATTCTAATTTTGTGCTTCCTTTCTTCAGGGTTATCTTACAGCATTGTCAAACATTTTTTTTTTCACGTTGCTGTCAAAGAAATGATGTCTAAGTATAGTGAATACTCCAAATCAAATTTCTGATCCAGATAGAAGTTAAATAAATTCACATTGTGTTTCAGTCATAAAATAACATACTATAAAAGAACATTTATTGGACTAGGGAAAGTGGTCATAGTCATGATTAGTTTTTATGTGAGAAAGTAGATTATAAAAGAGTATAACCCAAACTGTTAAAGATACATAAACAAGAGCTCTATGGGTGGGTGCAGAACTGTAAGGACATACAACAACTTGTTATCTCTGGATAGGAAGAAAATATACATATTTTCATTTCATTTTATAACTAGAAAAAATGCCCATCAAACATTTAATTAAGGGACACCTGGGTGACTCAGTGGTTGAGTGTCTGCCTTTGGCTCGGTTGGTGATCCCACAGTCCAGGATCGAGTCCCACATCAGGCTCCCTGCATGGAACCTGCTTCTCCCTCTGCCTGTGTCTCTGCCTCTCTTTCTCTCTGTAACTATTATAAATAAAAAAAAATAAAAAAAATAAAGATTATTTATTTATTTATTCATGAGAGACACAGAGAGAAAGAGAGGCAGAGACACAGGCAGAGGGAGAAGCAGGCTCCATGCACCGGGAGCCCGATGTGGGATTCGATCCTGGGTCTCCAGGATCGCGCCCTGGGCCAAAGGCAGGCGCCAAACCGCTGCGCCACCCAGGGATCCCTAAATAAAAATCTTTAAAAAAATAATTAAAAAAAAAACTTACAAGCAAAATCCCCCATGTATATTGGACCTCTCTCTAAATTCTAAATTCTAAATTCAGCCTAATCCATGTTTATCGTTTTACCTGGCGGGATTGCTGGACTGCTGGGTAGATGGATTAAGTCTAATTTTTCCCCACACCCCCTCCACTCCCTGCCCCAACACACGTTAAAGGAATACACATGCAAGTCACACGATGGGTACTGTTTTGCAGGAAACTTATGAAGAAGAATTGCTGTATGAACTAAGACTCACTAGAAAAACTTTAATACTTCACCTTTTAAGGTCAAGGTAAGTTCAATTATAATTCAATACCTTATAGATTTATTAGTCTGTAGTATCCCAGTTTTTGTAGAAACTGCCAATGAAGTGAATTCCTCAAGTCATTGTTACCTACATATAGACTGAATTCTTACTTTCCTAATATAAGCCCTAATATAATTTCGACATCTTAGCAATTACAGACACTGCCCTTCGGTTCCTGAGTTACCCTCTATTTAGGGTACTTAGAGCCCTTTGAACTCTGTATACTCACTCTAGGAAGAGAGTTAATACATTACTTCTTTGTGAGTCAGTGAAACAGAGGAAATTTGAAAAACATGGTTTTTAGAATGCTAAGTTACTTAAAATAGATATCAAACCAAGTTCTTTTGGAGAATAAACTAAGAGCAGGGAAGAATTTACCAAAGCACGTTACACCTTGTGTCAGCTAAGCAATTCTAATGCCTTTAATTTCTTCATTATGATTCCTTGGTATTTGTTGGTGAAT
This sequence comes from Canis aureus, assembly GCF_053574225.1. Classification (NCBI taxonomy): domain Eukaryota; kingdom Metazoa; phylum Chordata; class Mammalia; order Carnivora; family Canidae; genus Canis; species Canis aureus. The sequence goes on along the minus strand of NC_135634.1, from coordinate 34,057,138 downwards.
TGATTCTTTTATCATTGTGTCATTACAGAAAATCCCTCTGGTCAGGAAGTGTATTTTACCTAATATCAATGCTTTCATATGTTTGCACGGTGTACTATTTTCATCCATTTTCTTTCACATTTCTGTATCTTTCCATTTAAGATGGATCTCTTGTAAGTTGGCAAGTAGTTGGGTCCTGCTTTTTAATGAATTCAGACAATCTAATTTCTAATTGCAATGTTTAATCCATTAACATTTAATGTTATGAATGATATATTGTATTTAATATTTGATTCCCGCTTATTTTGTTTGTTTGTTTGATTATCTGGTCTTTTTTTCCCCTGCTTTCTCTAGATATTTGGGTTATTTGCTTTTTTTTTTTTTTTTTTTTTTAACTTTACCTACTGGCTTTTCATTTATCTATTAGCTTTTTAGCAGTATCTCTCTGCTTTAGGTTTAAACTTTTGTTTTAGAGATTATAATATTTATTTACAGTTAACACTGTGTCATTTTATGTAAAATGTAAAAGTTTCCTCATCATATAAGTCCATTTAAAACCACAATTCTTTTATGTTAACTTGTTGTATATATACATCTATATACATAATTTACTCCATAATGCATGGCTATAATTTTGGCTTTAAGTGGTCATATACATCTTAAAGAAATCCAATAAAAATATATATATTGTTTTAACTTACTGAATCATTTACCATTTCCTATCCTTCTATTCTCAGAGATTCAATTTTCCTTCTGCTACCAATTCCTTTGACCTGAAGGACTTTCCTTGCCCATTTTTGTAGTACAGATCTGCTGGGAGAAATTTATCTTGGTTTTCTTTTATTTGAAATGGTCTTTTTTTTCTTCATTTTTGAAGGTTATTTTTTGCTGTATATAAAATTATGGATTGACAGAATTTTTATTTCTTTTGGCAAAACAGTGTTGACATTGTTCTTTCCTCTGACCCCTATAGTTTCTAATGAGATGTTAGTGAGAGTTTGAATTCTGTTCCCCTGTATACATTATGTTGTTCTCTTAGTGCTTTCAAGATTTGTCCTAGTTGCCAATATTCCTCAATTTGACAATGATATGTACAGGTGTAATTTTCTTCATATTAATCTTGCCTGTGCTTTACTAAACTTCTTTAAATTCTAATTTATGTCTTCCTCCAAATTGGATAAAATTTCAGTCATTACCATTTCCTTCCTCCATACTTTTTCTCTTCTTCCTAGCAGTCAAATTATCAGTATTTTAGTCCTTTTAATATTATCTTACATGTCCCCAAAGCTCTGTTCTTTTTCTATTTCTTTTCTTTAGACTAGATAATTTCTACTGATCTATCATCAAGTTTATTACCTCTTTCCTTTATCAATTCTATTCTTGCCCATACAGTGAAACCTTTTATTCATGATATTTTCAATTATAATTTTTTAATTTGCTTTTTAAAAAGTAATTTCCATATTTTTGTGCTAACATTTCACATCTTTTCATGCATTTCAAGTATATTTTCTTTTACTTTGTGGAAAATAGTTATAATACCTACTTTAGTCATCATCTATAATTTCAACCTCTGGATTGTCTCGAAGTAGATCTTTATTGATTGTCTTATTTCTTGAAGAGTTAGAATTTTCCTGTTTCTTCATATGTCTAGTAAATTTAGATTGTGTACTGAATAATTTTAATGAAATGTGGTAGAGACTAGATTCTGTTGTCCCTCTGAAGAGGTTTGATACTTTTATTTTATCAAGGAATTAACTTTGTTAAATTCAAACTGCAAACTCTGTCTTTTGGATGGTAGCTCAAATTTCAATTCAGTTATTTTATTCTTAGTAGCGCTTGTTTATTGAACACATTAATATGTCAAATACAGTATTGGGAACCAAAAAGATATAAGTAAAAGTAAATCAGTCCCTTTTTAAAAGTAGTTCACAGGCAACCTCAAGCATGTTAGGGCAAGGCAAATAAAAGCTGGTGGACCAAACTAGGTCTACTACGCTCTATGTATGACCCTCAAAATAAGAATAATTTTTAAAGTTTAAAATATTTGGAATGAAAACAAAATAAAACAACTAAGCAAAGAACATGTAACAAAGATCATATGTGGCCCACATAGCCCAAAATGTTTATCATTTGGATGTTTACGGAAAAACTTTGCTGACCTCTATAATATAGAATGAGAATCTAGTAAACATGAAAATGGAGATTTTTGGAGGTATGAAATACACATAGGAAAGAATTTCAAAGTTTACCTGGAGTATAGTAAGTGTGTTTTGAACTGGTTTTTGAAGTCTTGTAAGTTTCTCATGTCAGGAGTGGGAACAAAACGTGACCAGGGGTAGTTCAAAGAGCTAAAAGAAAAAATATGGTAGGTTCAAGAACTTTACAAATAGTTTACTATTTATCTATGTATCTATTTCTGAGATATCTTGACCTCTGTGGGTTATAAAAACTATTACCTTCTAATTCACTAAAATCCTTTAGTATGTTTACTTCTACATCATCCAAGTAGTTAATAAAATGTTAAGTCATTCTTAGATCAGGAATACCATGATAAAACAGCATTTTAAAAACTGTACCTTTATGATATTTTAGTTCTAAATCATTTATTATGGCTATATTGAGTATTTTTTAATCATATATTATGTTTCAGTTTTTGACTTGAGTAAACATTGGTGTCTATTCATCATCTTGGAGAGACTTTAGATTGAATGGATTCTACTAATGGCAAAAATATTATGTGATGATAAATGTGTTATGATTATGTAATACGTATGTGTTTTGAGGGTTTTTTTAAAAGATTTTATTATTTATTCATGAGAGACACACAGAGAGAGAGAGACAGAGACAAAGGCAGAGGGAGAAACAGGCTCCATGCAGGGAGCCCATTGTGGGACTCGATTCCGGGACTCCAGGATCATGCCCTGGGCCGAAAGTGGACACTAAACTGCTGCCCCTCCCAGGCGTCCCTGTTTTGAGGTTAAAAAAACAATAAGCATAACTTGTGGTTGTCTATGAGCACAGTATTATGATATTATGTCATATTACAGTACAGAATTCCAAATGTTAAAAAATATGTTAAAATGATAAAAAAAGTTCTATAAAATTTCTTAAAATTGATGTTTTAATTTATAAAAGAAAATGAAGCTATGAATTTTTACTTCCAGAGAAATGGAGCAGACATATTTTTCTCTATTCTTTCCACTAAGTACAATTAAAACTTCTGGGCACTACATATATAAAGCAAATATAAGAAGACTGACAGATGTGAAGAGAAAGTTAGACCCGCTAGAAACTCTGTTACCCAAGGAATGACAGACACAGTGGTGTGTTTCTCAGGTTGCCTTTTGGCTTCATATATCCCAGACTAGATACTAGAGAAATCAGCAACCTGGAAATATCCACGAGCACATACAAAAAACAAACAAATAACTAAACCAAAAACCTACAAAAATCATGCTCTATTTAGCCAAAGGGCTAAGAAAGAAAGAAATAACTTAGAAAAACAAAGTTTTTAGACAATAACTGTTCTACTCTAGCAAACATCACATACACACAGAGAACAGTGTCCCCACTCCCATCTCAGCCAGAAAAAGCAGTATCAAGAGACTAAGCTTCCACCCTTGTCAGGCTATAAAAAGACACCCCAACACCCTCTCTTCTCCTGTTCAGAGAAACAGAGATAGCTAAATGGAGAGTCAAGACTTTCATTCTGGCCTAGTGGTAAAGAAGGCCATTCTCCTCACTGTAGTGTGAGGATTATTATAGAGCCTGGATGCCATGCCCATCTAGCACCTTTCCTGCTGGGTTAATGTGAGAAGAGGCCTAGTGGAGAACTAGCAAGAACACCCCTCACAGTGTCAGTGGAAGCCACATGAAAAGCATAGATGAAACATCCCTCCTTTCTTACTGAGAATTATTTCAGTGGGAATGCATTTGACCCTTGCCAAGCAATAGCAAGGAACACATGTAGAACAAGTAGAGACCTTTGGATTTCCATTCCTACTTGACAGTAATGAGGTGCCTCACACTAAAATAGTATCAGAGAAGATCTACTAAAACACAAGATCCAGGGGGTTATAACATAACATCATAATATCCAAGTTTTAATTGAAAATTCCTTATCAAACCAAAAGCCAGAAATATTTCAATCTAAAAGAACGAAAAAATTAGTAGCTGCCAACACCAAAATGAGACAGATGTTTGAGTTATCTGACAAAATTGTAAAGCAGCTATCATAAAAATGCTTCAATAAAAAATTACAAACATGCTTGAAACAAATGAAAAAAAATAGAATGTGTCAGGAAATTAATAGAAAAATCTCAGAAAAAAAGAAAATAGAAGATATAAATAAGAATCTAAAGAAAATTTTGGACCTGAAAAGTAAAAAAGTAAAACCCTCAATAGATAGGCTTAAGATCAGAATAGAAAGGAGAGTAGAAATAATCAGTGCAGTTAGAATAATAGAAATTATATAATCTGAATAACAAAATTTTCTGGGAAAAAAATACTCTCAGGAATATGTGTTAATAAAACAAAAGATGTAAAATTGGTGCCATCAGACACCCAGAAGGAGAGGAGAAAGAGTATGGAGCTGAAAAAGTATTCAAATGAATATTTTGATACTGAAAATTCTCAAATTTGACAAGGAAAATACCAACACCTACAGGTTTAAGAAGCTGAATGAACTCAAAACAGGATAAACTTAAACAATCCCATTCCAAGTTTCTTTTTTTTTTTTTTTAAAGATTTTATTTATTTATTCATGAGAGACAGACAGAGAGAGAGAGAGGCAGAGACACAGACAGAGGGAGAAGCAGGTTCCACGCAGGAAGCCCGATGTGGGACTCGATCTCGGGTCTCCAGGATCAAACCCTGGGCCAAAGGCGGTGCTAAACCGCTGAGCCACCCGGCCGCCCCCATTCCAAGTTTCACCACGTATTCACATACATACATACATACACCTAGAGCAACCACTAAGAAATCTATTCAGAGATGTATTCTGAAAAGCGCTATAGATAAATCAAGATGGAATTTGAAAATATATTTAAGCAACCCACAAGAAGGAAAGAAAAGGAAATTAAAACATGAAAAAAGAAGAAACAGGAAAAAAAATAAAATATCAGACTTAAGTCTTAATATTTTAACAATTACTTCAAATCTAAATGGTCCAAATACTCCAATTAAAAGAGAATGACAGAGTGAATGAAAAATGCTGTTTAGGGCAGCCCCGGTGGCTCAGCGGTTTAGCACCACCTTCAGCAGGGGGGCAGGGAGGTATTATCCTGAAGACCCAGGATCGAGTCCCATGTCAGGCTCCCTGTATGGAGCCTGCTTCTCCCTCTGCCTGTGTTTCTGACTCTCTCTCTCTCAGTGTCAGTCATGAATAAATAAAATCTTTAAAAAAGAAAAAAAATGTTGTTTATACCATGTCTTCCACAAAATAGAGGGAAAACTTCCCTTTCATTCTATGAAACCAACACTACTCTGATACCTAAACTAGACAAAGATAATATAAATGAAATTGAACTACAGGCAAATATCCATTGTGAATGCTAGCAAATAGAATTCAACAATGAACAAGAATTATAAAAAAAAAATTATATACCATAACCAAATGGATATTTGGTAAGCCCTTGACTTACTCTGGTAAAAGACTGAATGTTTTCCTCCTAAAATCCGGAACCAGGCAAATATATGCACTCTCACCACAGCTATTCAACATATTCCCAGAAGATCTAGTTAGCACAACTCAGGAAGAAAAGGAAATGAAAGACATATAGATTGGAAAGGTAGACGAAGAAAAAAGCCCTTATTTGCAGATGATACAATAATGGTTTGCATAGAAAATTCTATGAAATCTAACAAACTAAGTAGCATACAAATAAGCAAACAAACAAAAACACCTCCTAGAAGGAATAAATGGGCTCAGCAAAGTTACAAAATATTTCATCATAAAAAATCAATCGTATTTCTATACAGTTGCAATGAATATGTGGACACTGAAGTTTAAAATACAACACCACTTTCAATTATTCAAAAATAAATGAAAAAGTTACAAATATGAGGAATATATACAAAGCTTGTTCACTGAAAACTATAAAATTCTGATGAAAATCATCAAAAAGATATAAATAGATGGGACCTTATTTTGTGTTCATATACTAGAAGACTCAACATGGTAAAGATGGTGATTCCCCAATTGATATATAGGGTTATCGCAATTCTTATCAAAATTACTGTAAGATTTTTTAAAGATACAGACAAGATTATTCCAAAATTTATAGGGAAAGACAAAGGAACTAGAGAAGTTAAAAGAAATACGGAAAGAAAAAAAACAGGAGTAACCGCTTCAAGATGTATATAGATACAGAGTCATACTATTAGGGGAATAGGCACATAGATCAGTGGAATCAAATAGAAAACTTGGAAACATTTCCACACAAGTAGAGCCAACTGATTTTTGCCAAAGTTTGTAAAGCAAATCAATGGAGAAAGTATAGTCTCTTCACCAAATGGTGCTGAAACTATACTATATCCATAGCAAAACAAAGCAAAACAAAACACACACACACACACACACACACACAAATAAATCACAAAAAAACAGAAACCTCAACCTGAATCCAAAAGCTTATGACAATTTTATACAAAAATTAATTCAAAATAGATCTTGGGTTTCAACATAGAATGCAAAACTATAATACTTTTAGATAAAACAAGATAATATCTTCAAGATTTAGGGCTAAGGCAAAAAAATTCTTAGACTTGACACCAGATCATTTGACGTAAATAATAAAAGATAAAGTTGATAAATTGGACTTCATTGAAAATGAGAGTGCTTACTCTACAAAAGTCTTGTTATGAGGATGAAAGACAAGCTGCAGATTGGGAGCAAACATTTGCAAACCACTACCAAAAAGGGACTAGTATTTGGAAAATAAAGGGTTCTCAAAACTCAACCATAATAAAGCAAACAATCCAATTGGAAAATAGGCAAAAGATATGAAGAGACATATCACCAAAGAGAATATATAGATGACAAGTAGGCACTGAAAAGGTGTATGGCACCATTAATCGTTCAAGAAATGCAATGAAATAGTACATTCGATCAGAATGGCTGAAACTAAAAAATAATTATATCTCCAAAGGCTGGCAAGAGATATAAAGAAACTGGATCATTAAAGCATTGCTGATGTGCATACAAAATGATATAGCACTCTGGGGAAACAATCTGCCAATTTTTATAAAACCAAATGTGCAACCTCCACAAGGTAAAGCAATTGTACTTCCGGGTATTATCTCAGAAAAGTAAAAAACCTACATTCACACAGATAGCTGTACACAAATGTTTACAGCTTTATTCATGATATCCTTAAACTAGAAGCAACTCAGAGCTCCTCAACAAGTGAATGGTTAAGCAAACTGTAGTAAATCCATAGTATGGAATACTACCCAGCATGAAATGGAACAGCTCCCGTGGATCATTAGGGCATTATGCTGAATGGGGAAAAGAAGGCAAACCATATGTCATATACCAAAGGTCATATAACATATGATTCCGCTGATAAAACATTCTCAAAATGACAAAATTGTAAGGCTGGGAAACAGATTGGTTGTTTTGAAGTATTGTTAAGAATTAAGGATGTTGTTCGAGAAGTCAGGGATTATAAAGAGATAGCAATGAGGGAGATTTTTCTGGTGGAATAGTTCTGTATCTTGATTGCAGGGGTATAACAGAAATCCACATATATGATAAAATAACACAGAAATGCACACACATGTATTGTACTAGTGCACATATCTGGTTTTGTTATTGTACTATAGTTGTGTAAGATATGACTGAATGAAGTGTACACAGACACCAGACTCTGCTATGCTATCTCTGTAACTACCTGTGAGTGGGTGATTATTTCAAAATGAGTGGGTCGTACTTTGTATTCATGAATTAAAAAAAAATAGGATCTGTTGTTTTATAAGAAAATGATGTTTTTCAATATACTTTGGGGGGAAAAGAGAGTGATCCCCACTATGATTCAGTCCCTAAGCTTAAATGCACATCCTGGCTGCATGCAGAACACATAATCCTACCTATTTAGGACTTACCAAGGATGAGACAAGCTATGTTCATGGAATGTGGGCATGAAGAGAAATCTACCAATTCTGCTCTATTAGAGCAAATTCTCATTGTTATGCCAGCTCTCTGAGGAAAGACAAGTAAGAAGGCACAGGTGGATATTTTTAATTCAGGTTAAATATTTCCTTAATCTTGTTTTATAAAAATCTGTTGTTAAATGCATACTTATGAGATAATTAAAGGAAGGCTTGGATAAACAGCTATGTAGAGAGAATGATGTCAATTTTAATAATGAACATGTTTATGCATTTATAACTACATAACTGTCTGTTTGTTTTTCTTGTTCATATAACACAGTATATGTTTTACCTCTCAAAAGTGATTTTGAGCTCATTCCATTCCGTCAAACCCAAGTAATGGTACTGATACTAGGGCTTTCTCTACTCTATCACCATTTCATGTCCAATAGAGTCAATATTACACTTTTCTTCTTCCGGACTCATGAATGTTAAAATGGAATTGTTATTATCCACATGGGGTAATTCAGACAGAACTAAGTGAATTTCAGAGCACAGTACAGGGTCTTCTTACTGAGTAGGAAATAAGCAGCCTATTGGCTGTCGTCAGAAATCTCACCAGATAGCGGAATTCTAAACAAACTTCTTTTCAAGCAACTTATAGTGTGCCATTGAATGAAAAGTTGACAGTCTTGACAGGGGGAATAACTCTATGCCTATCCTTTTCCTGATTCTAGGAATAGGTTTGGGGCACATCAGGAAGTCTTTGATGCTGACAATCCCTGCTTCTGTGTTATCTCTGTGTGCAGTCACATTTACTCCAGATAAACAGTCACATTCCATCATCATATTTCCTCCATCCATTCCATTCCACCAGACTTTTTACTTGGTCAGTGTTGTAGCCTGGCTTCTTTTTTACTATTGTTGATCTCCTATGTATAGGAAGACTGCCCTGAGCTCTTCATTTTTATAATTTGGAAACATAAACCCTAGTTCATGTATTCCAAAAGTCTTGACTTTAAAAACTAATGTTTCTGTCATGAGTTTCAAAGGTCTGTTTTTCAGGGCAAAATTTCACATTTTTTTTTTTAGAAGGTACTTTATTGAGGTGATTAGGAGTGCTGGTTTCCTGTCTCCTGTCCAGCTGCCTCAGTACAGTCTCATGGGTGGAAAAGACCAGGCCTCTGGGCTGCTCTGGGCCACTACCCAGGAGAGGCTGGGCAGTGGGGCACGGGGGGCTGGGACTCCAGTCCAGGGCAGAGGTTCCAGGCAGCAAGGGTGATGGTGGCTGAGGCAGGGGCAGTTGTGGCCCAATCCCCCAGGGACGTGGAGGGGGCGGTGTGGCTACCAGCCAGATGCTTTTCAGCAGGTCAAAGGCTGTTGGGGGGCCCCAGGCTGCCCCAGATGGTGAAGGCAACAAGGGCAAGGGAGGTGGCCAAGGGAGTTGGCCAAGGGAGTTGACATATACAATCTTAATTCTCAGTGTGAGGATATCCATGGGTTTGATACAGGAGATGTGGGAGAGCGCTGGTTACTCTACGATCACTCAGAATGCCCTTTACTTGTGCAGAGAAAAAACTATGAAGAATTACATGAAAATATTAACAGAGGTATTTCTCTATGGTGAGAATTCAGGACAATTTCATTGGTACTTTTCCATGTTTTCTAAATTTACTATTATTAGTACATATTTCTTTTATCTAAATATATAGCTGTTGGGTTAATGTATTTTAAAATATGTATAGTGGGGCAGCCCAGGTGGCTCAGCGGTTTAGCGCCACCTTCAGCCCAGGAAGTGATCCTGGAGACTCAAGATCGAGGCTCATATCGGGCTACCTGGTGGGGCCTGCTTTTCCCTCTGCCTGTGTATCTGCCTCTCTCTGTGTCTCTCATGAATAAACAAATAAAATCTTAAAAAAAAATAAAATATGTATAGTGTATGTATATATGACATGTGTCAAATATATTTTGTATAAAATATATTTATATATTATTTTTACTTAGGTAACATTTTCTCTAGGTTCATCTCAAGTTGTTACCTTGGCTAAAACTACCAGAATCTTTTTCAGTTTCTTCAAGTGTTTACCATACCATGAAGTCCAGGTAGAAGGTTTTTTCATCTGAACAGGATTGATTTTGCTTATGTGTTTTTAGCACAAAAGGAACTTACTGAGATTTGAAAGCAGTCTAGAGACTTCTCTCTCCATAACTGGTTTTATTGGGTGACTTTATAGAATGAGTAAATCTCACTACCTCTCTGCCCTCTTTTCCAGGGAGTTCCTAGGCTTAAATTACAGTGAAACTTACTACTCCACAAAAGGAGAGATGATCACCAGCTATCCTTCCACCACGGTATCTTATGGAACCTTCCCACATCTCTTTTCTGAAATTTCCTCATGTGATTTTGAAACCCAATCTAACTTCATAAGCAGCTTCAGAAAATATTATGTCAGGAAAAAAAAAAGAAAATATTATGTCAGGAATGAATATTGATTGAATTTTGTCACTGAGTTATCCTAGAATAGAAAACATGACCTCCAAACTCTAAAAGGAAGCTGATTATTAACAAATCAATGACTGTTAATGTATTTTTCTTTACTAAACCGACTTCTATATACTCAAAATGGTATTAAGTCTGGAGGAAGGGTACGTAGGGCAGGACACAAAAGGAGTATAAGACAGTCTGATGTTCAACATTCTTTTATGCAAAGGACGGTTGTTGGCCTGTGAGGGTCTGAGATCCCATGGGAAGGGCCACACATAGGCAGGAGTTGAAGAGATGGATATAATGGAAAACGTGATTACCTGACAGAACCACTGTAGACAGAGCACCAAGTAGGGAATGACAAGGATACTAACTTGACTGAAGCACAACAGTAGGAGACTTGAGGGGACCTGGTTGGAGAGTAAAATCTAATTTTAGCTATCATCAAAAACATTGGCATATTTCATAGGCAACTGTAGGAAAACTATAATAATAACATAAGGGTAGTTTGGTAGGAATTTTAGGATGGGTTTAATAAAAAGAAATATTTATAAGGAAACGGTCACATTTCTAAGGCTGGATTCATAAACTAATAAACTGCTAAATTTGCGAGGGAAGAATCCATATACTGCTTAACACAATGTAATCATGCGATTAAAAGGATTCTAAAGGCATTTCAAAATTTCCAAATGACAGAAGACAATGAATGAATAGATGAATGAGTATGTGTACAATTTGTGAGAATGAAATGTTGGTATATTATAAACACAAAATATGCGTATATTATAATTTATGTAATATAAATATATATATATTTATTCGATAGCCTCTTCATCTATTTTAGGATCACTGTTTTTACCAAGGATCCATCATACATGAATTTGATTCTGCTGCCAGTATCAGCACATGTAATGGTCTGAGGTATTGGACAAGTATCTATTTTATTTATAAATTTTCATAATGGATTTTCAGAGACATTTCCTTCTCATCTCTCTAACAACTCTTTAAATAGAAAAATTAATGGGAAAAAACTACTGTGTATTTTCAGCATAAGTATACATTCTGGCCCATCGTTTATGTTAATTTTTGAGAAAAAGATGTCTAATGCACAGCTTTAAGCAAGACAAGTTTTTCAGTATACGATCAAGGGATTCAAGTTGTAAGACTGCTGGAAATCATCTAGCCTGTCCTCTCATGTTATAGACACTGAAATCAGAGACTTGCCTCTGAGCATTCAGTCTTACCGGTGATAGAACTCAACCCAAAAACCAGGCTTCCTAACTTCTAGCCCTGTAATTTCCTACCACACAACATTTCACACCATTTTAACTATCGGGAGTTTAGAGTCCTTAGAAATTAAAGTCAGAAGTAAAGCCTATTTCAGTTCTCTGTAGATCTTGGTCTTAAGGGTAAGAAAGGAAGGAGGTAGAGGGTAGAAGAATAAGAAATTTCCACCTTCATGTGTGAAGTACTCATACATGAATGAGTACTTCACTTGAGTAGATCCCAATATATTCAGAATAAGAATATCTTTGATCACAAAACTTCTGGATAATAGTATTTTACTTTTATGTATTTACAATTAATGCATGATGGACATAAAAATTCACAAATGTTTGCTAGAACTCTGAGATTTCAAAGTAGAGATCGGACTGTCAAATTTCTGAAAATTTAGATGATTTCATTCTTACGAAAGTTATTAATTCAAAGGCCACAATAACCTCATCTTTTTATCATTCCCAGTACCTGACTACATGCTCATGAGACTTTGGTCTTATAGTTTCCATTCTTAAATAGACAAAGTTGATAAAATGGAACAGAAGAATATTGTGAGAAATATAGAAGTAAAATGGAATAGATCTTGAATGTACATCACATTCCCATTTTCCATAGGGGATTCTTCAGGGTATATGACCAAAGGTACCTCATTGAACCAGTGAAATATTCAGATGAGGGACAACATTTGGTGTTCAGATATAATCCAAAGATGCAGTATGCTGCCAATTATTCTTGTACAGAACTCAATTTTACAAGGAAAAATGATCCAAAGGATGATATTAAAATCATGGAAGACCTCAAAATAGAAGTAAGTGCTTTATCTTTAAATCATCTTAATGCCAGGAAAATGTCTCATTTGCTTTTTGATTTCAAAACAGAGATATGAGCTGAACTAATGAAGTACATATGCTACCTGAGTTTGAATCTTCATTGTTTAAAATCTAAAATGTAAATCAAACTTTTTTTAAATCAACATAGAAAATGTTCATTCCCTACAGTAAATCTCAGTTTGTCCCATCAATTTTAAGAATGGGGAATATTTACAACCATACATATAGATTTATGGCATTAAGACAATAAATGTTTGGAAAGGATGAAATTTGCAATGTCAGGAAACCTCTCCTAAATACTGTCTTCCCTCATCTTCACTGACATTTTTGTTTTTGGGGGGTGTGTTCATGATAAGTCAGGGTCTCCCCCTCTCATCATCCAAATGCTCTAATTATGAATTATTAAGCACAATTAAGAGTAATAGCAACTTCAATTTCTGGTGGGATAATTGCACAATCAGAGCCCTCTGTGTCTTAGGCTTTCCTGTACTAGTTCTAATCACCTCAAATCTCCACTCAGTGTTAGCCTTTAAGATCTATAAGTACCCCTCTTCTTCAAATATTCTTGGTCCAGATAGTGTCAGAAACTTACTAGATGCCTAACAAATGTTTCTGATTGATTCAATCAACTAACAGTTAAAATACATACTTAGTTCACACAAAAAAATCACTTAGATCTTTGTACGATATGCTTCCGGTTTTACTTAGAGGGTATGCATGCACCTCAAGGCATAACACTGAGAGCTAAAACCAGAATTTTCTGGTGTTGGTGATTTATAAAATAAAAGATCTATAATTAGCAACTTTTTAAAATTTTTATTTATTTATGATAGTCACAGAGAGAGAGAGAGAGAGAGGCAGAGACAAGGGCAGAGGGAGAAGCAGGCTCCATGCACCGGGAGCCCGATGTGGGATTCGACCCGGCTTCTCCAGGATCGCGCCCTGGGCCAAAGGCAGGCGCTAAACCGCTGCGCCACCCAGGGATCCCTATAATTAGCAACTTTTATACATTTCTTGGAATTCAGGCTACTGCACAGCAGGAGATTGGGAAGTAGGAGAAAAGTAGAAGGAATACAGTCAGTCCTATTAGCTGGTCAGTCTTATGTTTTGCTCTTCACTATTGATAAATCCTTTTTATAGGAGCTACCTAGTAGGCATTTACTTTATACATGAAATAAAACTAAGCATTAAAAATTGTATTCATTATTCTTATTTATAACCCTTCTATTTATTTATTTAGAGTATAAACTAACACACAATGTTACATTAATCTCAGGTATACAACATAGTGATTCAACATCTCCAACTTCTCCATACATCATGCTGCACTTGCAGTGAGTGTAGCTACCATCTGTCACCATACAATGCTACAATATCATTGACTATATTTCCTATGCTTTGCCTCTTATTCAATGACTTATTTATTCCATAACTGAAAGCCTGTGTCTCCCATTCCCTTTCATCTGTTTTGCCCATCACTACTCCTCCCTGCTTCCCTCTGGCAACCATCAGTTTGTTCTCTGTAGTTATAGGCCTGATTCTAGTTTTCATTTGTTTGTCTACTCATTTGTTTTGAATTTTAGATTCCACATAAGTGTGAAATCATATACTAGCAGTCTTCCTCAGTCTGACTTATTTCACTTAGTATAATACCCTCTAGATCCATTCATATTGCTTCAAATGGCAACATTCCATCCTTTTTATGCCTGCATAATATTTGTATGTGTGTGTATACCACATTTTCTATGTCCTTCCATCTATTGACAGACACTTAGGTTGCTTTCTTATCTTAGCTATTGTTAAGTAATGCTGCAATAAATATAATTTTTATTTCACCTGAAAGGCTAAAGAAAGAAAGGAAGGGTATTCAAATATAGAATGTTGTTTTAGGTTTTTAAAAATCTGATGTACAGGGTCATATGTATTAATAATATATTGGGTTTTATTTGATAAATTCTTGGAATTATTAATTATACTCCTGTACCTTACCTTCCTGTATCAATAATATTAACATTTCTTACCAGGAAAACTAACTTAAAACATTAAAATGAGGAACATTAACCATACTTTATTAAATTTTTCATAAATTTCCAGAGGATTCATAAAGAAAAGTATGTTGAACTGTTCATTGTCGCTGATAATAATGTGGTAAGTTTTCAGATGAACATTTGCTCTTCATTCATGCTTATAAAACATAGCTGTGATTCTAAACAAAAAAAAAAAGGAGAAAAAAGTATTTTAATCAGAATTCCATTTTTGGCTCAATCTTGTTTTTAGCTTCCCCAAACAGAATTATGTAAGAGGTGATAAGGTCCTTTGGCAGTATAGTGGACTAAGTCAAAAGAGAATTTTCCTCCCTATTATGAACATATGGAAATGATGAACAATGTATACAAATTTTATGTATACATAAAATAAATAAGTGCACAACCTATAGTTTAGTTCAGAAGAAAACACAGGAAATCTCCAAGTCCTAAAAATGAGAAGAGAATCTCTGTCAGAGCAATGTGTAAAATTCAAAAGCTTGGTGACATGTAATATATAGAACATATTGCATTATTCCCAGAGCCATAAAGAGCTGCTGCATCTCTGAAAAGGGAACTGGATAATCCCTTTCCAATGAAACTGCAAAGAGAAAATGTTCTGTTTGTCTATAGCAATGGGTAGGGAACATATTAAGCATGAGAAAGCAGAAATCCGAAACTTGCGCCATGCAATGATGTGGAACATGATATATATTTCTTTAGATACAGAAATGCTAAGCAAAGCTTTCAACGTAAAGGTGATTAGAAACTTGATAAACTATCAAAGCTCAAGTCAAAAGTGTCCTATAAAGACAGGCTCATAATCCAAGATAAAACTAATCACATGAGGAAGTGTCAACCAACATAATAGAAAGTAGAATAAGCTCTCCAAGAACTGAAAATTATCCACTGATATTTGAGATTATACACTTAACAATAGAGTAGGAAAAGATATTAAAACAAAAAATAAAAGAGTTACAGGGAGAATCTGGGGTTTTCTTCCCCTCTATCAGGAAATTTTAGATCAAGTAGCAAAAAATCAAAAAAAAAAAAAAAGAAAATATTTGAGCCCATAAATATAGTTTTAATCTAATCAGTTGATGGAACATCCTGCATCCACAAAATAGACTCTCTCTCTCTATATATATATATAGATGATAGATAGATAGATAGATAGATAGATAGATAGATAGATAGATACTCTTTCCAAGTGCAGATAAAATACTTTCAAAAATTAAACTGGTATTTGTCCACAAAGGAAGTAAAAATAAATAGAAAGGAATAGGTATATAATAAAGAACACCTTTTTTAAAAAGCATAACCAAAGTGGAAGTTGTAACAAAAATTGTTACTAAACCAATAAAAGATCATTGGTTTGGAATCTAAAGCAAAATACACTTTCAAATATTAATTGAATAAAGAAATCAAATCTGAAATTATGAAAAACTTAGAACAGCAGAAATAAAAGATTGGTATGGAAAAAATTGTTTAGATGCAGATGGAGTAGCAGTATTTTGAAGGATATTTATAGACTTAAACATTTCTATTAAAGAGAAAGAAAAAAAGAGAAAGAAAAATTTAATGAACTAGGAGTCTAACTGGAAAAGTTAAAAATGAATCCAAAAAATATAAAGAAAATAGTTTTAACAATGTGTAAAATTTTAAGACACAAACCAAAAAGAAATAAATGGTAGATCAACAAAGCCAAATGCTCATTCCTTGAAGTCATTTCTGAAATAGAGAAATCTCTGACAATATTTATTAAGAAAAAAATAGGAGTCACGGAGTGTTGTTTAGAATCACTAAATTCTACCCCTTTAACACTACGCTATATGAGAACTAACTTGAATTTAATAAAATCTTGAAAAAATTTAAAAAATAAATGGCACCTTCAAAAAAAAAGAGAAAATGGAACTACAAATATAATTATAAATAAAAAGAAAGCATAACTATGAATACAGTAGAGGTTATACATCATTAGAAAATATATGTACAACTTATGCCAATACATTTATGAGTGGATGCATGCAGCAAAATACTACCAAGATGACGTGAGAAGAAATAGGAAACTCTGAAAAGGTTTTAAAAAAAATTTAAAAAATAAACTAGCCCAAGTCTATCAACAAATAAACACTAGACCCACATGCATTTAAACACAAATTTTACCAAATTTCCTATAAGATAATCCTATCTTCTACAAACTGCTCTGAAGAATAGGAAAAGAGGAAAAATTCTTCACACATGTTATAAAGTTATTATAATCTTCATAGTAGTTGTTTACACTGTGTAACAAATTACCCCAAACTTAGTGTGGTCTACTTATGTAACTGTAGTAATCTAGTTCCACTGCGCTAACTGGCTGGTGTAAAAATGGCCTCAGACACTTGTCTGGTATGTAGTATTGGGTTTCAGTTGGCTACATACGCAGTGGGCTAGACTGTGCTTCTCACATCACAACTGGGCATCCAAATATCAAGAAAGACTCAAGGCTTCAATGTATAAGAGCTTTTCAAGCTTCTGCTTGTACATTTATTAATGTCTTATTAGCCAAAGGAAGCCATACAGCCAAGCCTAGAATTGATGTAGGAGGGAAATATATAAGGATATAGACATCTAGAAGATTGATTTCTTGAGGGGATTTACTGTGACAATTTATGATGACTTTGATAACAACTCCAAATAAGAAATTAAAATTATAAGTCAATTTCACTTACAAACACAACTACAAAAATCCTAAAAATATTTTCAAACCCAATCCTGAACATATCCAAAAAAAATTTACATGGCAATGGTTTATTTTAGTAAAGCAATCATCCCAAATATTCTCAATAAAACTCTTAGCAAGTAAGAATGGAAAAAAATAAAGAATATTTACCAAAATCATTCTATCCTGTATATATATATATATATATATATATAACTTAATAATGAAATGTTGGAATTTTTTTCTCCAAAAGTGAGAATAAGATACATTTGTTTTCACTGTCAATATATTTTCTTTTGATAGATTAACTGAAAATTTTAGCCATTACAATAAGACAAAATAAATGAGATCTATGTTAATTTAAAAGGAAGACACAAAATTGTTGCATTTTTTTGAAAAGCAGAAACTACAGCTACTTATTTTTTTAAAAAGGAAATTGATAAAATTTAAGTGCTACTTAGGCTTACATTAACATGTTTATGAGAACATATTAATTCACTTTTAAAGAGTTTTAAAATATGCTTTCTTAATAATAATTTATTAATAAGAAGTAAGAACAATTTGTTAAATTTAATATTTACCAGGTAAAAGTTTGCTTGATATGACTTTAGGGGATTAAACTGGACTTATACATGCATACCTATCACATTTGCTGCCTTAATATTGTCTTTAGATATTAAGGAGGTTAATTTTTGGAGTAGTTCCTATAGAAAATCATCCATTTTCATTTAATGAATTGTTAATATGCTAGATTCTGAGTATTATAAATATTTATAGTTATCTGAGTAATATATGCACACATGCATACATGTATGTGTTAGCTGAGTATAAAGGGCAACAGCAAGAACAATGTAGAGTTAGTGTATTCTCGTAAGATAGAATAGAAAACTAAAGGCAACTTTTGGGAAATATTTCAATGTATTTACATATCTTGAAGACAGTGTGATGAATTTTAAGCGGCTAAGTGGAGTAAGGATATGGATGTATACACCCAGACCTAGCAAGTTGAAAGAATAAGCAGAACACAAGTGTCTTTATACTGGGGAAGACTAGCTATATAATGAAAGCTTGCCAATAAGAATGCAAAGACCCCATATCACTTTCTTTCCCTTAGCCCATGGATGGAAATCAGTGATTAAAGTACCTTATCCCTATGACCTCCAAGATAGGCTCATAATCTCTCAAATGTGTATTTTAGGCAAGCACTACCAATTGGTCACCAAGAATTCGGGTGTGAAACTATATTTGCCATCCAGAATTTAAGGGGGATGGTGGAAAAAAGGAAACTCTGCACAATAAAACACTAGAAGTAATAGGGTATTAGCAACCAAGGTGTTAAGAAATTTCTTTAAAGAGAAAATGGTCAATATTAAAGGTAAACAAGATGACCAGGAAGATGAGGAAAAGGTGTTCAAATGGATTGGATAACTAGGAGGACATTTATGTTCCTGTCGAGAATAGTTTTAATGGAATAGAGGCAGTTGAACCAATGAATAGTAGTAGGTTGTGTAAAGAATGAGAGATGAGAAGTGAAGAGAGTCTAAAGTTATATCTTTGAGGTATTTAGGTACGTGAGATAACAGGAGAGCAGTGGAATAGTAACTAAGGACACTTACGAGATTCAGAAAAGCCATGCTTCTTTTAATTTTTATTATAAAACAAGTTTGATCATTTGCATTTATCCCTATGGGATACTTTTGTCATTATAAAGTATAATTTATCAGGCTAAGTTGATAATGCTAAGAAGAAGATCCTCATGGCACAAATGTAAATTCCATTTGTAGAAAGGAAAAAAAAAGCAGAATAGTCTACAGAAGGAAAGTCTACTTCATCCTCTCAGGCTTTCCCTAAATAGAAGGGGGAGCCACAATTTCCTGCACTTCTCCATCACATCTCTGGCTCTAGGATGGTACTTGATTACATTCCTTAATTTGTGACAACATGGACATAGAGGGACTGATAAAAGTTTCTGGTTTATTTACAATACAATGGTTTCTATGGAGCTTTAAGAAGTTTTGTTTCACCACCATGATAAATATGGACTCTAAAGGACACTTATCAGTTAGTTTAATAAATCAATGTACTGTAATATATTGTAATGTGAAAGGGGGATAAGGTTATGAAGAAAACCTTAAACTGAACCTTGTCCTTAGAAACTGCTTTATGTAGTTATTTTATATCAAAAATATAATTCTGCATAAATTGCCCATTTTTACCTGACCAGAAAGAATGCCAATAATTTTTTTCTTGAAAATGTCTCATATTGAGAGAAGTATTTTGTTGAGTTTTTATTTATGTCCTATTATTAATGAATGTTGAACTGATGTTTTATTTCCAGTATCGCAGGAATAGTTCTCCTCTCAGTAAGCTGAGGAACAGAATTTGGGGAATGGTCAATTTTGTCAACATGGTAAGATCTGCTACAGCTTGAATCAAGCTAAAAATGCAAATGGAAGAAGATTTTAAGATAGGTGGCTGCTGGATTTTGTGGTAACTTTGGTATTGAGATAGCCCAAAACATAAATTTTTTACCATGTGGAATAATTAGCCAAAATCCACTGAAAAATTCACAGCAATAAATTAACCAGCACTGACGTTTTGGTTTTCTAAGTAAATGACATTTAATATTTAAGACGTTTTCAAATATTGATTACTAATCACAAATTTTATAAAGCTCTGTATAAAGACTTGAATATTTATTGTACATAAATCAAATCCACTAATGCATTTAAAATCCCTGCCCTAGCATTGTTGGAGAGATTGTTTCTGTTTGCCCTCAACTTCAGGCCTTTATCAAGGACCAGTGCTCAATTGTCTCCACTTACATTCTTATCTCTTCTTCAATAGTAATCTATTCTTGTTGGTCACTCAGTAATTACTACCCTAGTTATGGGACCGGGACATTTTATTGCCCTGATCTATCCTGTCTTATAAAAGCTCTGTCCATGGGTCTTTGGGTAAATTATTCTGTTTGTGCTCTTCCTTCATTGGTAGGAGACATTGAATGTTCTGCCCCTAGGTTTCCTCCTTCCTGCTTCTCCTCCAGGGGTAGAAGGCTTTTTTTTTTTTTTTTCTTTCCCCTTCTTTCAGCAACAATCAGCTTTCATTTGAGTTCTGGGAGCATAAAAAAAAAGCCCCACTCTCAACAATGGATATGTCATCCAGACAGATAATCAATAAAGAGTGGTTTTGAACAACACTATAGGCCAAATGAAGCCAACAGGTATATACAGAACATTCCATCCAAGAGAAACAGAATACACCATTTCTTCTCAAGATCAGATGGAATATTTCATAGTATATATTATATAGTGGTCCACAAAGCAAATCTTTGAACAAATTCAAAAAGACAGAAATTATATCAAGTACAATGACAAGATTACTGGAAAATTTATAAATATGTGGAAATTAAAGAACACACTCCTGAACAATAAATGGATCAAAGAATAAAAGAAAGGTAAAATAAAAATATATCTTGATACTAACAAAAATGGAAGAAAACATACCAAAACTTATGGGATCCAATAAAAGCAGTTCCAGGAGGAAAGTCTATAGATGTAAATGCATACATACATCAATTAAAAAGAAAATATCAAATAAACAACAATGTTATACCTTAAGGAACTACAAAAAGAACAAACTAAGCCCACAGCACAGGGAAAGAAGAAATAAGATTAGAACAGAAAAAAAAATACTTGCTGAAAGTCATACAGCAGTTTAATGCTTTTGTTTCTTTCTGGAGAGCAAGAATCTGGTGGGTTTAAAGATGTTCCCAAAGCAACAGCTTCTCCCATCCTCCAGGCCTATACACAAGGGGAGGTTATTTCCAGTCTCTTACTCCACCCTCCACGGTTTCATGCGCATCCAGAGGAGGCTCATGAAGAGTCTGAGCATAGGTGTGAAATTCCTTGTGTCTATATTTTCAGAAGGTCCTATACTCTCATTTTATCCCACACATGCCCTTTAGCAATTCTTTACGATTATTCTTGGCTCAGCATCTCTTTTTTATCATGCTCTGCCACTGGGAGATGCTCTAGTACTATCTGTCCCCAAAGGAGGAAATCTTCCCTTAGATTTTGGGCTACTCATTTGCACTGTTACCTCAATTAACTTATGGTCTGATAAGATATGATGTTGTAGATTCTCCGGCTTTTTCTTTTTGTCAGGGTAGAAGCAACATTCTTTCCAACTTTATACATCTTAGCCAGAAGTAGAACTTCTCTGAACTTTAAAACTATGTGTACGGAAATTAAAAATCCTCCTCATATTTTTCTAAAAGGTAGAATCAATGTGGAATGGAATAGTGTAGAAGCAATGTGGAATGGAATAGTGTTTCACCTGTTTCTTTTTATTGATTGATTGATAAGGGCTTTTGTAAGTTTATTTGTGACTTGGGTCTGATCTTATTTTTCTGATAATGCTTTTAGTTTTTGTAACTATCTTTTCTCCTAACCATAGAGGCTGCTAAAGCATTTTTCCAGTTCTATTTGAGAAATAATGGACATGCACTGTTTATAAGGCATACAGCACCAATGGTTTAACATAAACTGTGAAATGATTATCACAGTAGGTTCAGCTAACATCCATCTTCTCATATATGTGTAGTGAAAAGAAAAGAAAAATAAAAGAATAAAGGAAAAAAAATCTCCTTGCGATAAGACCTCTAAGTATCTACTCTTAACAACTTTCCTATCTATCATTTAGCGGGGTTAGCTGTAGTCATCATATTGTACATTTCTAGTACTTACTTATCACTGGAAGTTTGTACCTTTTGACCCCCTTCCTCTAATTTCCCCTTCTCTCCATACCCCACCTGTGGTAACCACAAGTCTGATCACTTTTCCTAAGAATTTTTTTTCATTCCATATATAAGTGAGATCATATAGTGTTTGTCTTTCTCTGTCTGATTTATTTCACTTGGCATAATATCCTCCAGGATGATCTATATTATAAAAAATGGTAGGATATCCTTGCTTTTTTATGGCTGAATAATATTTCATTTTATATGGCTACTATAAATTCTTCCATTCATCCATTATTGGACACTTAGACTGTTTCATGTTTTGACTATTTAATAATGCTGGCATAAACATAGGGGTGCAGATATCTCTTTGAATTGGTGCTTTTGTTTCCTTTGATATATTCCTTTGATTTGTTAGCTGAACCTACTGTAGTAGTAATATATCAATATACATGTGGAATTGTGGATCATATAATAGTTCAATTTTTAAATTTTTTGAGGTTTTCCATAATGCTATATCCATGCTGTTTTCCATAATGGCTATATCAATTTACAATCTCACCAACAGTGCTCAAGGGTTCTTTTTTTTTTTTTTTTTTTCACTACATCCATACCAGCATTTGTTCTTTCTTGTCTTTTTGATGATGGCCATTCTAAGAAGCATGAGATGTTATGTCATTGTGATTTTAATTTACATTATCCTAGTGACCAGAGATGTTGAAAATCTTTTCATGCACTTGTTGACCTTTCATGTATTCTTTTGAAGGAATGTCTATTCAGGTACTTTGCCCATTTTGGAATTAGAATTTTTTTTCTTTTGCTACTAGGTTACTAAGTTGTTTATATGTGTTGGATATTAACCCCTTATCAGATATATGGCTTGTAAATATTTTTCCACATTCCATAATTTGTCTTTTCACTCTTTTACTAGTTTCCTTTGCTGTGCGGAAGCTTTTTAGTTTGATGCAGTCCCACTTGTTTATTTCTTATTTCATTGCTTGTGCTTTAGGCATCATATCTCAATAATCATTACTAAGACCCATGTCAAGGAGCTTTATTTCTGTTTTCTTCCATAATTATCATGGTAAAACTCAATTTATGTTTTTATCCATTTGAGTTAATTTCTGTGAGTGGTATAAGTTAAGAATCCAGTTTCATTCTTTTATATGTGAATACCCAATTGTCACAGTACCATTTATTAAAGAGATTGTGCTTTGTCCATTGAGTATTCTTGACTTCCTTGTCAAAGATTAGTTGACCCTAGGAGTGCCTGGGTGGCTCAGTCAGTTGAACTTCTGACTCTTGGTTTCAGCTTAGATCACCATCTCCATGTCTTGGGATCAAGCCCCACATGTCTCTGTGCTCAGTGGGGAGTCCACTTCCTCTTTCCTTCTCCCTCTGCCCCTCCCCTCGACTCTCTCTCTCTCATAAATAAATGAATTTCTTAAAATAAATGAATCTTTAAAAAAATATTAGTTGACTGTTTGCTTGGATTTATTTCTGGGCTCTTGATAATGTTCCATTAAACTATTTGTATGTTTATATGCCAGTACCATATTGTTTTGATGACTGTAGATTTATAACTTAAGATCAGGAAGTGTGATGCTCCTGCTTTGTTTGTCTTTCTCAGGATTTCTTCGGCTATTTGAAGTGTTTTGTGTTCCATATAAACTTGAGTAGTATTTTTTCTACTTCTTTAAAAAATGTCATTGGAATCTTGATAGGGATTGCATTGAGTATATAAATGCTTTCAGTAGTATTGATATTTTTACAATATTAATTCTTCCAGTCTATGAACAGGGGATATTTTTGCATTTATTTGTGTCTTCTTTGATTTCTTTTATCAACCTCTCATTTTCAGTACAGACATCTTTCACTTCCGTAGTTAAATTTATTCCTAAAATTTTATTGTTCTTCTTTAAGATTTTATTTATTTATTAATGAGAGACACACACACAGAGGTAGAGACACAAGCAGAGACACAGGCAGAGGGAGAAGCAGGCCCCATGCAGGGAGCCCAACGAGGGACTCCATCCCGGGTCTCCAGGATCACAGCCTGGGCCGAAGGCGGCGCTAAACCGCTGAGCCACCCGGGCTGCCCAAATTTTATTGTTTTTGATGTTCATGGATATGGGATCAATTTCTTTGCTTCTTTTTCAGAAATTTCTTTGTTATTGTATATAAATGCTACCAAATGTTTGCATGTTAATTTTGTACCCTGCAAATTTACGCATCCATTGATTACATCTAATCATTTTTGGTTGTCTTTAGGATTTTCTATATATAAAATCATGGCTGCAAATAGAGACAGGTTTACTCTTTTCTTACTAATTCTGATACCTTTAATCTTTTTCTTGTCTGATTGTTCTAAGTAGGACATCTAGTACTATATTGAATAAGGATGGTAAGAGTGGACACTTTTGTTCTTTCTTTCCTTTCTTCTTCTTTTCTTCTTCTTCTTCTGAGAGAGAGAGAGAGAGAGAAAGAGAGAGAGAACATGAAAGTCAGGGAGTGGGCAGAGGGGGAGAGAGAGATTGAAAGAGAGGGAGAGAAAGAGAGAGAGAGAGAGAGAAACTTAAATTAAGTAGGATCCATGTCCAGTGTGAAGCCTGAAACAAGGCTTGATATCATGACTCCGAGATCATGACCTGAGCCAAAATCAAGAGTTGGATTCTTAACCAACTGAGCCACACAGGTTCCCCTTTCTTGATTTTAGAGGAAAAGTTTTCAGCCTGTCACCACTGAGCATGATATTAGAGATGGGTTTGTCATATATGGCCTTGATTATGTTGAGATATGTTCCTTCTATGCCTAATTTGTTAAAAGTTTTTTTTTTAAATAACAAATGAAATTAATCTGCCAAGCTGAGATATGATTCTTATGATTCATTTCTTTGATTCTATTAATGTATCACATTCATTGGTTTACTTATGTTGAATGATCCTCACATCTCAGGGATAAATTTCACTTGATCATGTGAATGATTCTTTTAATGTGTTGCTGAATTCAGCTTGGCAGTATTTTATTGAGAACTTTCGCATTTATACTCATCAGAGGTATTAGCCTGCAGTATTCTTTTCTGATAATATCCTTTTCTGATTTGGGTATCAGGCTAATGCTAGTCTAGTGCAATGAGTTTGGAAGTGTTTCCTTCTCTTTGATTGTTTTGGAAAAGTTTGAGAATGATATTAATTCTTTAAATGTTTGATCTAGTAAAGCTAACTGGTCCTGGACTTTTCTTCATTAGAATATTGTTGATTACTGATTCAATCTCCTTACTAGTAATTAGTCTATTCAGAGTTTCTATTTCTACTGATTTGATCTTGGTACATTATATAGTACCAAGAATATTTGCATTTCTTCTAGGCGTCCAGTTTTTTGTCATATAGTTGTGCATAGCAGCCTCTTATCTTTTAAATATCTGTGGTATCCATTGTAATCTCCTTTTTCATTTATAATTTTGTTGATCTTTGTCCCTTTTCTTTTTCCTTAGTCTAGTTAGGATGTGTCCATTTTCTTCATCTTTTTAAAGAATCAACTCTTAGTTTAGCTAATCTTTTACAATGTTTTTCTGTTCTCTACTTCATTTATTTCTCCTATAATCTTTATTATTTCCTTTCTTTGGCTATGTTTGGACTCTGTTTCTGTTGTTGCTGTTAATATATAATTCTTCAAGGTGTAGAGTTATGTTGTTTACCTCAGATGTTTCTTATTTCTTAATGTAGGCATTTATGGTTATGAACTTTCTTTCCTCTTGAACTGTTTTTGCTATATCCCATAAGTTCTTCACATTGTGTTCCATTTTCATTGTCTTAAGAAGCTCTTTTATTTCTCCTTTAATTTCTTCTTTGATCCATTAATTGTTCAGGAGAGTGTTGTTTAGTTCACATGTTTCTAGTTTTCCTCTTATTATTGGTTTCTAGTACTATACCATTATGTTCAGAAAAGATACTTGGTAAGATTTTTTAATGATTTTTGAATTTGCTAAGAATTGTTTTAAAACCTAACATATGATCTATTCTAAAAAATATGTGCACATAAGAATATGTATTCTGCTATTGTTAGATAGAATGTTCTGTATATATCAGTTAGGACTAGAGTATTGTACAAATGCACTGTTTGCTTATTGATTCTCTGTCTGGATGATCTATCCATTGTTCAGTGTGGAGTATTAAAACATTTTTTTTAATTTATCCTTTCAGTTCTTTTAGTTTTTGTTTTTATATTTAGATTTTCCAATATTGGGCACATAAATACTTACAATTATGTCTTCTTGATATATTGACCCCTTTATCATCATGTAGTGATCTTTGTCTCTTTTTACCATTTTTAGTTTAAAATCTACTTTGATATATACATAGTTACCCTTGCTTTTTTTGGGGGGGGGTATTATTTGCTTGAAATGTCTTTTTCCATCCCTTCATTTTCAGTGTATGTGTGTCTTTAGGTCTAACATGTCTTTTGTATGCTGTATATTGTTGGATTTTGCTTTTTTATACATTCAGCCACCCTATATCTTTTGATTGGGAAATTAAATTTATTCACATTTATAGTAATTATTGATAGGTAGGGACTTGCTATTGCCATTTTGTTAATTGTTTTCTTAGTTTTGTAGATCCATTCTTCCCTATTTCTTATCCTACTGTCCTTTTCTGTATTTTGATGTCTTTGATATTGGTAATTGGTATGCTTTGACTTCTTTATTGTATGCATCTAATTATCAGAAAGTTTTCCCTTGAGGTTATCATGAGGTTTACATAAAATATCAATCTGGGAGATTCTTCCAGATGTATAGATTTTCTTTGGCAGAGATAGTTCTTTACCATTCAGCTCTGTTTGGGTTTCTGTGTGTGTGTCTGCAGATAATGTCTTTGAGAAGACTATGCTTCTACTCTGGTCTATTTTTGGATATAACAGTTTCATCTCTGAGGATGGAGAAGCAAGTTATGCCACTGGCTAAGAACAGTTGTATAGCCCTGCAAGCTTGGTTCCCTTGCCAAGTGAGGATGCAGAATGGGCTCCCCAGTTGCCTGTATTTTCTAGTCAGGCTTACTAGACCAGAAAGTGAGTACTATATTCAGTAATACATGGAACTATGAATTACTTTCCCTGGATAAGGCCCAGTGCCTACACAACTCACTGTTTGGGGGCACAAAACAGCTCAGAATGTGCACAGAATTCCCTGATCAGAGAAGGACATCAGTTTTGTTCTATAGAGGAAGCCAAGCCCTGTGCTATCTGTCCAAGTGTCAACTATACATAAGGCTGTTGAACGGATTACACACCTTCCCATGTGCTCTGGTTAGGCTGCCTGCTGGGACATACTGAAAACTATATTCAGTGATGACCAGGACTATGAGTTAGATTCCCTGTCCTGGTGCAATAGAAAAAGCAGCTTTAAAGCTGGACTATATCTTTGTTGTCTTAACTTAAGCTAAACTGCACCCCAAAAGCTGCAGCCAAACAGGGCCACTGGCTTTGCTCTGCAAACTATAGGCTATGTCTGCCTTTCTCTTGTGCCTTTCTGGAGTTTTCTGGGATGCACAGCTTTCATGTGTTTTACCAAACTTCAGTCAGTTGGAACAAAAAGGCTCTCTTCACCATGGGTGGACTATGTCTCATTCTCCTTGCCTGGGTAGCGACTCCAGACAACTCTCAATTTCCCAAAGAGGCTCTCCAGTTAGAAGGGGCCAGAAACTACCCTCGCCTTGGCTAAAAATTAATTCCCCTGCCTGTGTGTAACTCAGGAAGCCTCCACACTTGGTATAGGTTTCTCCTAATATCTGAAAGTAGAGCATTCCTATGAAAGATTTAACAGGAATGCTCTATTTTCAGATATTAGGAGAAAACTTTCATAGGCCAAAATAGCACAAATCAAAGAAACAATTACTATTAATTTATATGGGAATGTTTTTGAGCCAAAAAACAACCTCTTTTAGGCTTTTCTGGTACCTTAGGTAACATCTTGCTAACAAATGCACAAAATAAATTGATATAAAGTACTGGTGCTCAAAGACACAGTTCAAATCTATGGCAGCTTGATACTGTGATTCTGAGCATGGTTCCTGGAGAAAGAGCTTGGCAGTTCCACCTACCTAGGGTATGTGCTGCCTCTATAGTGACTCACCACAAAACAAACACTGAGCATTATTTTTCCTTTTTGCCCTTTCTCATGAAAGCAAAAATTTTCTTCAGATTTTTTTTCTCCAGTGAAAACAAATTCTAATGTAGATCTTTTGTGAAGGCAAAATGGCATAAAACAAACTCAAAAATCAAGGAATATCTGTATTGGCTTTTTTTGAAAGTAATCAGCTCCACCTATCCACTTCTTTCTCAAACCATCACTGATTCACACACCTTTCAGGAATGTCACCATCTCTTCTGGTCAGATCCAATGAGAAGACTCCCCATGGTGAGTGGGGCTATGTCTCAGTTGTCTTGCCTAGGCTACTCTCAATTTCCCAATCTTCAATCAGGAAATCCCAGGAGCTACTCTTGGCTTTGTGTGTGAATTAATCCCCCTGTGTGTGTGTAGTGTGGAAGGGCTCATGCCTGGTACTGACTTTGCTCTGGGGTTGATCAGCTCTGCTCCTCTGCCTCTCAGCTCAAACTCCTCTTGTTCTGTTTCTTATATTTTGCAATTGTCTTTATTACTACCCTAACACCGATCTAAATATAAGACTCAGTCTTTCTCTTTGGGTTCCCATTGGCAAAGTAAACATACATACAAAACTGGGTGCATATTACTGAACTTTTACTAAAGATTTCCAGTTTAGATTGGGAAGTCATACTGGTCCTTTATCCTCCACATACTCATTATTTTACTGTATCCTCTCTCATTTACTTTCATATTGCCTTTACCTTTTTATCTTAGAAATTTCAAAGTTTGGGGTGCCTGGGTGGCTCAGTGGTTGAGCATCTGCTTTTGGCTCAAGGCATGATCCTGGGATCCCAGGATCAAGACCCATATCGGACTTCCTGTGGGGAGCCTGCTTCTCCCTCTGCCTGTGTCTCTGCCTCTCTGTGTGTCTCTCATGAATAAATAAATAAAATATTTGAAAAAAAAAGGAAATTTCAAAGTTTTTTCTTTACTATGAAGAACGAATCAACTCTTTACAATTTCCTGAATGGGTATCTCCAAACCCATCCTAGCATTCTATAGATGCATCAGGGTTTTATTTTATAGGATAATTTCTCATTAGAAGAGAGTACATTCATAGGATGACAGATGACAAATTTTGTTACCATTTGCACTTTCCCCAGTTTTATGGGCCTAAAGCTCACTTATGAGTTGTAGAGATTCCAATGAGCAAGGTTAAAAGAAATTGTTTCTGTGGGACCTCACTTATAAGGTTTATTCCACAGTAAAGTCAGGGTCAAAAGGAATAGACATTATAGGTTCCAGTATGGATTTGAGATCATGATTTCACTAAAGGCCTAACTTCATGAGAGTTTAAAGGAGGCCTAGTTCTCATGCTTATGAAATGACTTTGTTGGACTATGTTGACAGGTAGAATTCAATATATTCACATTATGCAGGTTAAGAAAATTAGATACTTAACACAGTGTTGCTATACCCAGGATGTATCACACTTCTTAATAACTGTTTGCATCCTCTACTAATACTGAGTGAGTGACCTCTTCATTTCTACTCTTAACTCAATGTTCATAGTTCTTCATTCATTCTTTCAGCCTACTTTGTACTGGCTATTATGAAATATAAAATTGATATAACATTTTTTTGGTCTAAAAATCCTCTTAATAGTTGCCTCAATTCTGTCTTCTTTGTGCTGGCATCAGAGGATCTACCAACTTAGTGTTTACAAAAGCAAATGGGAATGGAGTGAGAAGGCTATGGGCTATAGCTATTTGCATCTGTTTTGAGCAGTCTCCAAGAAGATTTCTCAGGCAACAAAGTAGCTCCAAAAATCAAACAAAACTATTGCTTTTTAAAAGCCAGTATCAGTTCTAATTTGCCATAGAACTAACTAATGACTTAAATAGAGAGATAGATAAAGAACATTCATTCCTCTGTGTGCCACTGTTAGTAAACTCACATCTTCAGGTCAGTTATAATCTCAGAGTTTTACTAAATTATTTATTGGACACATCTTGAGCCCAGTGACTGTAAGGTTTATGATATTCAAAGGGAACCATATTGTTCTTTTTTTTTTAGTTAAGTTTCTTTGTTGGTCATGGCAATTCACTCAGTATTCTGAGCAATTTACTCTACGTTCTGTTTCAATATAACCATTTGTAAAATAAGGCCTACACTTTTTGTTACAGTACTTCACATGTTAAAATTATTACTTTTTTATTGTAGAGGAATATAGTAATGATGAACTATCCTTCTGTAAATTGACTCTGTGAAAATTAATTTCTCCTTTGAACAGATTTATAAAATTTTGGACATTCATGTGACATTGGTTGGACTTGAAATATGGACAAATGAAGATAAAGTACACATAGATTCAAATATAGAAAACACCTTATTGCGTTTTTCAACTTGGCAAGAAATAATCCTTAAAAAAAGGAATAACTTTGATCATGTTCTATTACTCAGGTATGTAAGTGCTCTATTTTTCTGCATACTCTAGGTGGATTAGAAAAAAGGAAAATAAAACGAATGAGCAACAACATACTTTTTAAAACAATTGACTTTTGCACAGTACACAGTCACAAAATATCAATTGTTTTAAAAAGTATGTTGTTGCTTATTCGTTTTATTTCCAAATGAACTTTTTAATAGTCTTTCTTTCTAATACTGATTAATACTAGAAAGTAAACATAACACATTTACATTTCTGGGAAGGGTTGAAAATGTCATTAGGTAAGCAATATACTTTTATAATTGATTTATTTATCAGCATCCAACACTAACTCCTTTTATTCTTCTGCACTATGCCATTCCAATACTCCACCAAAACCTACATTTCGGAGAAAGCACTTCATTCTCTGGACATTTTCCCTCAACAAAGTGTCCTTATCCAATGAAAAGCATTTCAAGAGCATCTCTTCCACAGCTTTAATATTCCTAAGTAAACAAGGGTTTGGATTTATCAACAATATTAAGTCATTCTTAAAAAGGGGGGGGGGCATTTTAAAATCATTTTTTGTAATTCAAAATAACCATACTACTCAGTCTATAAGGAAAAGATAAATAATTGTGGAGCTGAATTGACTTTAACCTTGCATTAACCATAGTCCTATTATCCTAATTAAAATATGAAAGCACAGCTTTGGAGCAATGGAGTTTTTTAACATTTCTTCTAGTGCCCTTAAAGCTACTATATAACAATGGTACCCACTTTACCTATTTCATCTTCCTATAATAGCAGTGTTTCTCCTACAGCCTACAAATATGCTTCTTAGCATTATTTAAATGTTAACTTTCAATTTGAACTCAGAACTGTGAGCCTTCTAAAACCTGTAGTTGGAGATCAGCTCCAGCTCTTTGGCAGACTGTTGAGAGTGAACCACACCTCCAAAGTCATATCATTTCTGATTTTCATATCTGGGATGGCCCACAGCATATATATCCAGGGGGATAGTTTTACCTGACTGAGACACAGATATTCATTCACTAGTATGTTCTAAAACTATAGAAATTAAAGTAAAATATCATAATAACCTTTATTTTGGGCAAGATTATCCTCTTTGCCTATTTCTTGGACATGTGTTTTAAAATAATAAATTAGTCTAGAAATAATACATGGCTGTAAGCAGAAAACTTTTTACTTTCATGAATGCCTCATTCTGAGTAGAAGCTTCTCACAACAATAGTATGTCTGCAAATAGGAAAATGAGGAAAGTTCTCCTAAATGTCTAATTGGACATCATATTTGGGATTTCTTATGTGTTGAGTTTTTTGTATGTCCTCTTATCTATATTCACATAGATGAGTGATGAAATAATATATATGGCATTATCATGGTGTGTGATTTTTGTTTTAAGTAACCATGAGCAAAATCAGAATCCAGATTGTATTACACTGATGCTTCATCTTTATACACAGTATTCTATTCCAAGATTTCTAGCGTCTAAGAAGACAGACATTTTAAATTCCTCCAAGATACATAGCTAAACACTGAGACTAAAAGTGTATCTTCTTGATCAAAAGAGTTAAAGATTAAAAGGGATCATCTAGCCTGACCACCTTTCTCATATTTGAATCTTCTTACTTATATTTCAAGTGTGGTCTTCCAGTTCATAATGGCTCTTTAAAGTGGTCCAATTCTAAATGTTCTCGAAAGTGTATCAAGTCTGGACTCCCTTAGTACACACATCTATATCTGTATTTTTAGGTAAGCCAAGGATAGTTCACATGACAACTCTTTTAAATGTTTGATTATGGTTACCTAATGCTCTATGAGTTTCTATGGTTGATTAAAATTTTTTAAAACTTTCGACTATAGCTAAGTAATTAATCTCAGTATTGAGTCTAGTTACTATGTTGTATTTTTTCCTTCCAAACACTTTTAACTTAATTTTTTGGCCTTTTAAGTGGTTTTATCTAAAGCTGAGTGTAGAGTAAGCCATGTAAAATTGGACTCTCACATTATTTTTTTAAGTTCTATTTTTTCAGGATTTCAACTTTAGATTGTACTGATTTATTCAATACCTCTAATATGCCACAAGCTTTAAATGAACTTAATAACAATTAAGATCATTCTGAATTCTAGAACTTCGGGAAAAAAAGACATTTTAATGTGCAAAGTCACTAGCATTATGAGGATTCATTGCAATTCAATCTTTGTGTTAATTAAACTACTGCCTCAGACTGAAGAGTGTATTTGCATCTTTTTTTTATTTGCATCTTTTTTTATAGTGGGAAGTGGCTCTACACACATGCACAAGGAACTTCTTTTTCAGAGGGCATATGTCTGCCCTATTACTCCTCCAGTGTTGTTAAGGTAGGCTGTGTTTTATTTGTTATTAAACTTAATCACAAAGTTTGAATTTAAGTTTTATAAATTTTCTGTCTCCTATTGAAAGGGACCAGGTGTACCTTTGTGGCTCAGTCAGTTCAGCATCCAACTCTTGATCTCAGCTCAGGTCTTGATCTCAGTATCATGAGTTCAAGCCTTGTGTTGGGCTCTGCCTGGGCATGGAGCCAATGAAGAAGAAGAAGAAGAAGAAGAAGAAGAAGAAGAAGAAGAAGAAGAAGAAGAAGAAGAAGAAGGAGGAGGAGGAGGAGGAGGAGGAGGAGGAGGAGGAGAAAGAAAGGAAACATGTTCATTCTGTCATATATTCCCACCAAGATATATCACAATGATACTGCTATGTTTCCTTTATTAAAGAGGAAAAGAAATGTCTTATAAAAGGTATAGATAAACAATGAAGGTAAACCAGTGTTGTTCATCATCACATACCACTACTGTGCAATATAAGACTGTACTCTAAAAATATGAACATCACATATTTTTTTATTTTTACCCTCTTTGAATATCTAGTATATAAAAGGCAAATCAATAATGTTTAGTGTATTGTGTAGGACATTAGTAATAATTTTTAGCTGTTTGTAAGAATGAGTTTATAGAAATCCAACAATGACTATTACTATGCCACAAAAAAAGAATTTCAAAATGTGAGAGTTAGAGACCCTCAAAAGATCATTTACCCAATCTCACTATATAATTAAAAGAACTTAGGGCAGGACTGGAATGTGATGAAGTCGATGGTCTCTCAAATAAGTTCTAGTTAATCAGAAGCTAGAAACCAGATCTCAACCAATAGTTCAAAACACTATGTACTAAAGTGTATTATCTTATAGAGATTTCTAGCATACATCTTTTCTTGGCCTCAGGATCTTTTGCCTGACCTAAATGTAGTTGCAAGCAGAATTGCACATCAGCTGGGGCATAACTTTGGGATGAAGCATGATGATTACCCATGTACCTGTAATTTTGAGAGATGTGTGATGGATCGTGGTGGAAGGTAAGGCTCAAACAATGTAGAGAAGACACTTAAATATTTTGGGCATGCCTCTTGATTAGAACTCCATATTGTGGGTATATATTGTTATTATGTGAAAATTTTACTAATATATTCCATGAAGTCTATTACAAAACCAGCCATGATAGGCTATTTCCCTTTGGGGGCTAAATCTTATCAGTTCATAGTATCTGTCCTAGTGACATGATGAAAGAAATTCTAAAACTCCATCTGAGTATATTGCAAAAGTATACAATGATTAACTAGTAAATCATACTAAGGTGCTTAGGAGAAAAATACACTCCATGTGCCTTGTTTTATCATCTTTGCTATAAACTCTAATTTCTGGGCAGCCCCGGTGGCGCAGCGGTTTAGTGCCGCCTGCAGCCCGGGGTGTGATCCTGGAGACTGAGGATCGAGTCCCACATCAGTCTTCCTGCATGGAGCCTGCTTCTCCCTCTGCTTGTGTCTCTGCCTCTCTCTTCGCTCTAAATAAATAAATAAATAAATAAATAAATAAATAAATAAATCTTAAAAAAAAAAAAACTCTAATTTCTTTCTTCCTTCAAATCTTTACTCAAATGTTATTCTCAGCCAAACCTTCTCCAACCACCGGATCCAATTTTTCGATCCTGTCTCCTCAAATACATACTATGTCATTATCCATCCTTTCCTTTTTTGTTTTGTTTTTTCCATTCTTGGTATTAATTACTATCTAAAGTGATATGCTTTAGTCTATGCTTTACCTACTTAGCTTACTTATTATTTTATTCCTCCAACAAAATATAAATTTCATGAGGTCAGAGGGTTTTGTTTTCTTTTTTTCACTGTTTTATCACACTATCTAGAAAAGCCCCAGATACATACTAGGTACTCTATAAATAGTTACAGAACAAATGAATGTCCTATATCTCCCCCATCGTGCTGTGAATTACCTGCAGCGAGGTCCTAAACTTTATACATATTTTAACTCCCTCACAGAGAATACACAGTACATTGCATATAAGAAAAGTGTTTATGATGATGATCAGTACTTCTCCATATTGATTAAATGAAATAGTGAAAGCACCCAAGCACAGTGACTGGTGTAGAATAAGAACTAAGTAACTGATATTTAAATTGATAGCATTATCTACATAATTAGCAGTATTTTTCAGGGCCCCACCATTCCAAAGTAATGTATTTAAGACTCTAAAAGTTCATCTGTGTCCATCATGTCTCAATAATGGCAAGGGAGTCAAAGCAAAAGGAAGACAGAAGGGAGATGAATTTTAGTCTTATTAATCTTTAAACTTTTGAGAAGTATAGTGCATTCCTATGATGTGTAAGAAAATCCTAAATAAATGATTTATTTCAACAAATGTTTATAGAGAACTAGTTTGTGCTAGGCACTATATTAATTTGTGCTTATTTTTTAAAAAATATAGTCCCTGCATTGAAAAGCTTGTAATCTTGTATAAACGATAAACAAATATATAGGTTATGTCAAGAGAAACAAATAAAAAGTGATCTAGGAGCAGCAGGCACATTCAGTCTGAACTGTGGGCTTTGGAAGGACTTTCTGGAGGATATATAGTCAGAGTATGTTTACCAGAATATCATGTGTTGGCTGTTTCAATAAGACATTTTCTATAACAAAAGCGCAGTTGCTACTCTCCTATAACAGTAAAGCAAAGTAGGAGAAGTAAATGAACTTTTAGAGTTCTTCATTTATATTTATCCTTTCTAAATTCTTCATAAAAGTTTCATAGCTGTTCCACCACTGTGTATTGATAAAATTAATCTTTTTTTTAATTCATCTAAATCTAGCATTCCTGCAATAAAATTTAGTAAATGCAACAGAATTCAGTACCTGCAACACCTGAAGAATTATAATCCCACATGCATGTTCAATATTCCATTTTCTGATAAGTTAAGTGATTACCCATATTGTGGAAACAAGAAGTTGGATGAAGGAGAAGAGTGTGATTGTGGCTCCATTCAGGTATTTGCAAATAATATCTTTAAATTACAAAGTTTATGCTTAGCTTGAACGTAGGCAAGGAGGTAGCCATTAAACAACCATGATATTCCTTGTAAAGTTTTAAAGAATGTGTTTTTTGTCTCATTTTGAAATGAGTCCCTGGTGTGGCCTCATTACAAGGCATCTTACCAAGTCATGAACTGTGTATAATGATCTTACTGGAGATCCACAGTACTATATTTGCCTGGTTTATATGGTAATTGGTTCTTCTTGTAAGAAAGGCCTGTAGGTGCCATTAAGTCTGATCTCATGCATAATAGGAATCTGTTCTCCACAGTCAGGCAATTGAGCTTTACTTGGGGCCTTATAAGGCTGGTCTATATCCCAGTTGGACAGTTCATGTCATTAGAAAACTGTCTTAACCGAGAAGAACCCTTCTAACCTTCCACATATTTATTACAGCCTTGGTCTCTGGAACATTTAGAACATGGCTTTAAGATAAATTTTAAAGTAATTCTTAATCTGCTTTTCTCCAACATAGAAGCTATTTCTCTTAAGAGCCTATCATATAGGTATGGATCTTAGACAGCCACTTCTCAAATTATTATATTTATAATATAAATATTTATATTTATAAATATATATATATATAAGTTCCCTAGTGATATATATATATATATAATCACTTGGGAACATTTTTAAAACATGGGTTCTGATTCTGTAGGCCTGAAGTGAGGGTGAGATCCTTCATTACTAACAATCTGCAAGGTTATGTTGATACTGCTGGTCTGAAGACGACATTTGTAGTATGTACACTTAGACACTAATTCAAAATAAGTCTAATAGCCTAGTGAATCAGAGACTATATGATCAGAGTGGGGACAGTGACATGTAAAGAAGTTGCAACAACTAGTTTTCAAATGTCTCAGATTAAATGTAAAGAGGCTCTTAAATTTGGAAAATGGTGCTTTTGCCTATGCACATTCTTTAGAATGGTTCTACAGTTTGATTCCAACACATGAAGTACCTTACAATACAGGATGCAGACAATTTCTTTTGCTATTTTAATTTTTTAGAGTACATAGGGCCTAAGCATCCTTCCTGCTAATTATTTAATGATGTATTAAAAACAACAACAAAGTTCCACTTGAAATACTTAAAATCTTGAGGAAAATGTGAAATTAGATCTTCAGAAGTTCTATTATTAAACTTTTAGAATTGAGAAGTAGCAAGATCCTTTCAAAGAATGGAAATCATCAGGAAAATGGAAGGTCAGAAACTTTGAACTTTGTATACTGCTGATGAAAATTCATTAGCATGGAGTACTAAACAGCCAATTTGGAAGAAAATAGAGGCACCTGGGTGGCTCAATCAGTTAAGTCTCCAATTCTTGATTTTGACTCAAGTCATGATCTCAGGGTCTTGGGGTTAAGCCTCACATTGGGCTCCATGCTCAGTGGGTAGTCTGCTTGAGATTTTCCCCCTCTCTCTCTGAAAGACAAGTAATAATAAATTACACAGAACAACTTATTAAACAGGACCTTAAGTACAAAACAATTTATCTTTTTGATTATTTCCAGGAGTGTACCAATCCTTGCTGTGATGCAAACAAATGTGTGTTGAAGCCAGGATTTACTTGTGCAGAAGGAGAATGCTGTGAATCTTGTCAGGTAAGGACCTTTGCTAGGAATGGGTTTTCCATTTTCAGTTTAAGTGTACATAGGACCACAGAATTGGCCATCCATTGAATGACCCTACACTATTAATCCCAAATCAGGGTTAGGCTTGCTTGTCCCAAATAAAACCTCTTCTGAGATGTTCTGACTTCAGTCCTGGGCAATCCCATGGTCAGGAAAGTGAAGAAGCATGTAGGTATCACTTGGTCTTTTAGGAATAGAGCTATATGATCAACATTATTCTTGTTCCTTTGTAAATCATTACCAACTTATTTAACCTCAGCTCAGATGTGGTGGTAGGGAGGGGTGGCATTCCAACAACAGTGAACTAGAAGGGAAAAGGATCATACTGGACTTGGAAAGTGAGAGTGACTAGTACATGGAAATATATTCCTAGGTAAGGCAATCAGGAATCCAAATGACTCTGTCCAAAGTTTTAATGACATCTCTTTCAACTCACTGTACTGTAAACTCACAAAGGAAAGGAAGCATGTCTTATTCATTTTCAAATCTTTCTAGGACTCATTACAATCAAATGCATATTGAGAGGCTGAATAATGCACTTTCATCCAGGAATGAGTCAGAGAATTTTTCCAGTTCATATGGAGAGATCTGATTTATTGGGAATGGAGTTTCCTCATTATAGATAGGTAGGGGCTCCCAGTTGTATGTGTGCTGGGGATGGTATGTACTAGAGCAAAATGAACAAAACACTTGCTCATTTCTCCATTTTATGTCTGTTCCAACTCTGCCCAATGTTGTTCTAATACAGATTTTCAAAAACACCATCGTGTCTTTCCTGAAATTACATAAAAACCAAATGTATTTACAAATGATAATAATTCTCAGTGGAATAGAGATGAAAGTCATGATCCAAACTTAAAACTTTTATTTTTAGATAAATTAAGTGGGTCAAACTTTCCCCTACTTACTGAAACTTAACATACCTAATGTGTCCAAGATTTATTAGTCTTTTTTTTCAACAGATGAAAAAATCAGGGTCCATATGCAGACCAGCAAAAGATGAATGTGATTTTCCTGAAGTGTGTACTGGTCACTCTACTGCATGTCCTCAGGACAAATTCCAAGTAAATGGATTTCCTTGCAAGAATGCAAAAGGCTACTGCTTCATGGGGAAATGTCCCACCCGGGATGATCAGTGCTCTGAATTCTTTGATAATGGTGAGAGAGTATTCACTCCAGTGAACAGCTGATAAACATAATAGCTATTATTATCCTGTAAAAATTTAGGGACAAGATTGAAGATAATGCCATTTGTGATATTCTTCCCAGATCTTACCTAGAATTTCTTTGGATATTACCGTTAATATTAGTTGATATTACCTCTAACATTAACTAGCTCAGTATGTGGGTTAAGGTATGTTTGTTACTTTTTTATATCCATACTTCTCCCTAAAATATCCTCCTGATGCAATAGGATAGCTTTAGAATGATTTATTTTTCCCGTTCTGCCTTACCAATTCTTAATACTGAAATTTCAATTGCATTAGAAAAATAAGATATTTTACGATTTATAACATTCATGTTTTTATTGTTCTACTTTAATTATTCCATTTTGGATCCTAGAGGTGAAAGACAGTTCTGATCTCTGCTATGAGATGAATAAAAAAGGAAATAGATTTGGATACTGCAAAAACAAGGAAAACAGCTTAATTCCCTGTGAAGAGAAGTAAGTGCTTTTTAAGAGTGTTTTTGCAAAATCAAAATTGCTCTTGTTCTGACAGCTGCTAACCTCTTTTTACTGAGGAGATTAGGAAGAGAGGGGGTGAGGGAATGAGCACACATCCCTGTCTGTGTAACTGGTATTTACATACTATGAGCTGAAGGTCATGGAGAACAAGGAGAAAAGATAAGAAAGAGATAAATTTCTTAGGAAAGAAAGGGAGGAAGAGAAGCCAAAAAAACAATAGGAAGATACAGTGGAATAGGGGAAAAGAAACAGAAAGAAGGAATAAGTGAAGCCATAACAGGAAAGAAAAGTAGAACTTGAAATTGGAAGGAAGGAGAGAAGTGGAAGCTAGATCTGATTTTAAAAAGCATTAGCTGTGTCATTCTTCCAGGTTTGCTATACTCAGAAAGGTTTTTTTCTGTGCCATAAAACAGGGATTGGACTGAAAACAACAAAGAAAACTTTGGTCAAGTTCAACTTTGCTCCTATATATACGAGGTGAAACTCGGCAGTCACTTAACTTCCTCTAGCTTCCAATTTTTGCCTAATCTATAAAATGGGTATAATAGTAATAGCAAATGCATAGTTTTTTTGTGTGTGTGAGAATTAACTGATGTGCTCTGTGCAAGAAAGAATAAAGAATAAGAGAGAAATCTTAACGTATTGATGAAAGTTATACAAACTCAAATTACTAATAGGAAATATTCTTCTGTAAACTTGAGCTAATATGGATTTGTGAGAATCACAGAACTCTAAAGAAATACAATTATTTTACATCTTCACCTACTCATCACAGGTCCCAAAGTCAGGACTTTGTCTAACCTTTCATCCTGCCTCTCTTGGTGCTTTTGCAACCCACTGATGAGCCTGGGTCTAGAGAAAAGTGACCAGGCCACACCACTATACTGCCAGCCTCATCTCTATAAAGTTCTATTTCCTGGTCCCAAGACAGAATATTTTTCCTTTCCTTCAGAGATGTCAAATGTGGAAAGATACACTGCAGTAGAGGGCAGCATTCATCACTACTTGGGAAAGAAAAGATCAATCACCTTAAGAAGATTTCAAAGCAGAATGTCACTGCAGAGTGCAAAACTTTTATTTTATACCACAATTCTAAAGATTTGGGCCTGGTTGCTCCTGGAACAAAATGTGGAGATGGAATGGTAAGATGAAAGTCCTCTGTTTTATGAAAACTTCTTGGTTCAGCCACTTTAAAAAATTATTTTTTAATTGGTTCCTGAGGGCCTCTATATGGAAAAGCAGAAACAAATGGGTAACTTTTTATTTTAATTGAGCAAAGTAGTAATAACACTATAATAAATATTCATTTTGTCTAATCTCTGTTATAGAAAATGATATGCAAATGTTATTAGTGTGCTAATTAGTATCTTAGAGTAGACATCTAGTGAAATTATAGACATAATTTTTTTAATTAATTTGACTGTGAAGTAGCCATATGTTCTTCATTTATTTTATTCATTCATTCCTATTTACTGGGCACATGCTATGGTGCCAGTGGCCATGCTAGACACAAATGATATAAAGATGAGTGTACTTGAGAATTTCATAGATTGAATTATATATTACAATCTAATACAAGTGCTTTTATAGTGGTGTGACCAATGCACATTTGAGTCCAAAACAAGAGGTGACTGACTTTACTTGGACAAGTGATATTTCAACTTTGACATTATGAACATTTTTCAATGCAGACAAAATGAGAAAATGCTTTTTAGAAAGAAATACCTACATAATATGCAAAGGTGCAAATGTATAGCATAGTCATGTAACTGACAATTTCAATGTTACTGGAGCTTTGGGTGAAATGTCAGAATATGAAGCTGAGCAGCTAGAGTAAGGCCAGATCAGAAGAGGTTTATCATTCCAAGGTGGAAAATTTAGATGCATCCTAAAAACAACAGCCAACTCATCAAAGCTTATAAACACAGGAATATATAGAAAACATAATACTTTTTAAAAATCAGTTATTTCAAAATACTATAGTTACTGTCTGTGATATAGCTTCTCTTCTCCCATACCACCACCCACAAACATTACATAGTATCATGCATATAATGTGATAGAGAAATGAATTGAAAAAAAATCCAGAATGTAAAGGAAGGAATT
This sequence comes from Canis aureus, assembly GCF_053574225.1. Taxonomy (NCBI): domain Eukaryota; kingdom Metazoa; phylum Chordata; class Mammalia; order Carnivora; family Canidae; genus Canis; species Canis aureus. Next base: position 34,015,616 of record NC_135634.1, on the reverse strand, counting down.
AGAATTTAATAATTTAATGGAGATTATATTTCAAATCCATATTTTTAAGTATTACAATTTCCCATTAAAATAATTAAATATCAAAATTGTGAGGAATGTATATTTGTAAAATTTTACGTACGTATGTGTACCAGCCACATACTAGAGAGTTCAATGACTTTCAACGATAGAGTGTATGAGGCATTAGATTAGAGAAAATATCAAACAATTTTCTATTCACATCGGGTAAGAAAAAACATCCAGAAATACTAAGCAAAAGTATGACTTACCCTTCATAGAACCCATTAAGAGTGGCAGGGATTAAGCAAAGGAATTTATATGGAAGCTATTACTGCATCTTGATCTTATAAGTATGTTGTGACCATATGCCGCCACATAGAGGGCCTATTGTTTCAGGAGAAGTCTTAGTATAAAAGTGTACAAATCAGGGCAGCCCTGATGTCTCAGCAGTTTAGCACTTCCTTCAGCATAGGGAGTGATCCTGGAGACCCAGGATCAAGTCCCACGACTCCCTGCATGGAGCCTGCTTCTCTCTCTGCCTTTGTCTCCGCCTCTCTCTCTATCTCTCTCTTTGTGTCTTTCATGAATAAATAAATAAAATCTTTTTAAAAAAGCATACAAATCATAATGGTGCCAGTTATTGAACTATTTCACAATGATGGAATTTATGAATAGCAAATGTCAGTTTACAGAGGTATCACAAAGATACTAATTATAGACTTTTCATCTCATTTTTACATTGAGATAGTATTTTTATATATGAGTAAATTAAAATGAATAAAACATTCTAGTTTCTCTTAATATTTTTTCTTTCTGGGTCAATTTTAATTTGGCATAAGAAATGAGGGCAAACATATCCCATTGCTCCCGGATTTTTTTTTTCCTTATAGAACTTGCAGCATAGATAAGGAAAATAATACAGTGGAAAAGGAAGAAGAGTAGAGGAGAAGGGGAAGGGAAGAGAGAATACTAGTCTTCACTGGCACAAAAGAATTGCCGCAAACCTGTCTCTATAGTTTTCTCTTTATATATAAACATTTATATACATATAAATATGGCAAAATCAAAAAAGGAACATTTCAATGTTTCCCTTTAGTTGAACCTGAAGTATGTGGAAAGATATTTACATAGATTTACACAGTGTTTTCCATTGTTCATTGATCATGTATATAGGAAAATCCATTCTATAGGGATTAGAAAGAAGACAAATAGCAACAGACATAAAAGAATTCAACAGTGTGAACAATGGAGATTAATCTGAGGACTCATAGATGGATCTTCCCCTATGAAACACATATACATAAGAAAAGAGAGAAATCCTTTAGAAAAAAGTTAAATTTATATTTTAATCAGATTTAAATGGATATTAAATCTATAAAAATGGTATTATTTGAAAACAAGCACTGCCTTCAAATTACAAAATAAATCATAACTACTGATTTATTTTGTATTTTGAGCAGTAAACCATGAAATGGATAACACAAAAAAAATAGTAAATTAGAAGTTAAAATTCTTAACACACAAGGATGAAATAAAGGAATTCTAAAGAAGAAAATGAATACAAGCAGGAAAAATAGTCCTAAGAAATCTAATACTGTTTTAATAGGAATCCTAGATAAAGAAAACATAAGTAAAAGTACGATTGAAGATGTAATAACAAAAAAATCACTGAGCTGAAGAATGTATAAAATAAAAACTCAGTACCAGAAAAAATTCATAGAAGGAGGTAAGCATTTGAATCATCCTCACAGCATACAGTCAACAATAAAGAAAATGTCACGTAAGCACTAAAGAAGGCAAGCGGCACTTTTCAACAACAACAGCAACAACAACAATTATCAGGCTGTTATTACATTTATCTCCAAAAAGAAATGCCAGAAGATATTGCAGCAAAATCTGTGGAGCTTTGGGGAATAGAAGTATTGGAATCCTAAAACCATACTTACAGCCAAGTTATTATTCATATAGAAAGAAATAGGATGAAGTCCTCACACACTTTATGACTATAAAAAACTACAGTAAATTAGATAGCATTTATTTCTGAAAAGAAAGGTAGTCAAGAAAGTGCTCTAGCCAGCTGAGAAATGAATTAAACTAAAAAGTTAAGTGAGTAGAGAGAATATTAAGGAAATAGTTGCAAGCCAGAAAGTCTATATTAATTTTGAATAAATTCTAGTTATTTATTATTAATATGTTTATTATAAGATTATAAAACATTGAATAGTGAATAACAATCTATACAAATCTCAAATTTCAATTTTCTCAAACAAATATATAAAGAAAAGTAAAGAATAAAAATGTGACAAATGTCTTAGCTTACATAAGGAAGAGTTAATGCTTATTTGGTATTGACAATGATAGAATGATTAAGATTTAAATGTTTTAATGCAAAATGAATCAATGTTTAGAAAACACAACATATGGCTTTCAAATAATTGCAGAAAAAGTAATAAAGATAAAAAAGCTAAAATGTCTAACATTTAAAATAATATACTAAAATGAAAGGAGTAAAATTAAACATATCACTTATCACAATGAATATAAGTAGATTAAAATTTCCCTATTTAAAATGTTAAAGTAAGCTTTGAATTGGTGGACTGAAAGGATTTTTCAGGGGATGACATCAGCAAAATGGTGGAATAAGAGGTGTCCCAGTTGTATCTCCGCACAGCAGTAATAATTTAGTAGCCAGCCATGGAAAAAGCACCTTTGTAGAAGCTTTGAAACCAGGTAGTATCTTGCAAAACACTGATGGAGTCCATTTTGAGGAAGGAGGCCCATTGCTGGGTGATAAGCTTGTTGACCATAATCTTGGCTACAGACCCCATAAATACCCATGTCTCCTGCTACTTGGCTGTAACCCCATTTGGCTTTGGTACTGTTACCAACAACATCTGCTAGGCACCCACCAGACTTATCTATATCCCTGGAGACAGACCTGCAGATCTTGGTCCAGCCACAGCTTCAATGGCAGACTGGATCATTCAGAAGAAAAAATCAGCGAAGTCTAAGATAGGTCATTTGAAATTAGCAAGTTGGAAGAACAAAAGAGAAAAGAATGAAAACTAGTGAAGAAAGCCTTTATATGATACTAAAGACAAAAAAAAATGAATATATGCATTATGTGAGTCCCAGAAGGAGAAGAGAGGGAAATAAAGAGGAATAAAGATTATTTTTAATAATAATGGTTGAAAATTTGCCAAATATTGGGAAGGATATGGACATTTAGATTCAGAAAGCTCAAAAAAAACACAAGCAAGACCAATCCGAAGATTATCCAGAGATACATTATGGCCAAATTGTCAAAAGCCAAAGATAAAAAGAGAATTTTAAAAACAAGAGAAAAGCAACTCATCATATCTAAGGGAAAGACCATAAGACTATCAATAAAATTCTCAGCAGAAGTCTTACAGGCCAAGAGAGGTGGGATGATATACCCCAATAGAGTTGAAAAAATATTTCCTGATACAAGTTTTTAAAAGAAATGGGTAAAAATAAAAATGACAGGTAAAAATTAAATGTGTGAAGATAAGCCAGGTAATAATTATAAGCAACAAAAACAACAATATTTTGGTTATAAAATGTACAAAATATAACAAGCAAATTTTTTAAAGTTAATAAGCATAAATAAGGTTAATTGACACGACAATAACAAGTGCCTAATCAGTAACTGTGATATAGCAAGCAAAGATCGTTACCAAATCAAAAGAACACTTGATACAAGTAATAAAAAGAAATTATTTCATTTATGATTATAAAATCTTTGATAAATTAACATTTGAAGAATTAGTAAGGATATAGATATTTTAAGGATTTTGTATATAACAATAAATGTACACTATCTTTGTTTCAAATATCTATCAAACATTTATGGAGAATTCTTTCTTCTACAGAATATTCTACATGTGATTTTTTTTCAATACGAAAATCATGTACATTCTAAGAACAAGTTATTAATTCATATCGGTAACTTCATTTCCAGGTGTGCAGCAATGGTGAATGTATGAAACTTGAAAAGGTCTACAATTCAACCAATTGCTCTTCTCAATGCAATGAAAATGCTGTAAGATTGGACTGCTTTTTAAATTAATGTCTTGCCAGTCATTTATTTACAAAGGACTTCATTCCTGAGCATGGAGTGTATGCGTGTATGTGTTTGTGTGTGTGTGTGTGTGTGTGTGTGTGTGTGTGTGTGTGTGGTGATTTTTTAAAAATACATTTGGGATCCATTTTTTCATGGATCATCCATAAAACTAATCTAAATATCCAAACCAGTATTATACATAGATATTGCCAGTATTGCAAGTATATATTTTATTAGTGGACTGGTAATCTAGAAACCCAGTAACTTAGTACATATCAAGTTTAAACCTGATGTTTAAAGTTGTATCTATCATAGTGTCACTTATAGTTAAATTATGCCAATGTCAACATTAACCTAAGTTTTTGACAAATCAACAAAAAATTATATAATATGTATGTATGTGTGTATATATGCATATATGTATGTGTATATGTCTACACATATATATACACATATATACACATATATAATTGTATATATGTATGTATATGTACATATACATACATATGTATATACATATATATACACTCACACATGTATATAATTTCAATTAACACTACCGAGTACTAGCAGTACCTAGTAGTTTGCATTTGTGGATAATATCTCCCCTTAACCCAATTAATCAATAAGACTTATATAAAGTTGTATATATATCAGGTACTCTTTCAAGTACTTTACATATACATTCATTTAAAAGCTTTAGAAGAGGCTTAAAAGGTGAGTACAATTTCTATACCTACTTTTATATTGTGGAGAATAAGTCCATGATGTTATGTGAAAGAAAAGCTGAGATTTAAATACAGAAAGAATGCATTATTCTTAATCGTTACACACACTTTTTGATGAAAACATTATGCCACCACTTTTTCTCATGTTAATATTATTTCATTACTACTAAGCCCAGCTAGAGCCTGCAGTCTAGATATATGTGTAACTCTAGCAGGCTTGTTCCTTTAATAGATTGATGCCTTCTAGAAAGATAAGTCAAACCATCTTGTTCCTCTGGTTTTTAATTTATTAGAATTATTCTCTTGTCCAAAGGCCATTTTCAAAAGCAGTTGCTTCTTGTAATTTTGTTTGCTTATGTTTTTTAAAGTTTTATTCTGGTGTGCAGTTTAGTTAACTAATCAGTAAAAGTGTGTGTGTGTGTGTGTGTGTGTGTGTGTGTATGTGTGATGTAGAACTAAGATATGTGAGGTGCAAAACACACACATAATCTGATAAAATTATATGACTGACTGCTTTTCCAGGTGGATGGCCATGACCTTCAGTGCCAGTGTAAGGAAGAACAGGAACATGTGGACTGGGGAGAAAACTTAAATGTTACCAGTGAGCATCCTAGAAATATAATATCTTGCATATATCAAAAGCCTAAACATTTTTGCCTTATTTCTGAAGTCTAATAGATGTATGTTGTATTTCTGCATAGATTTGCATGATGTTTTAATTATTTTGCATATTTAAATACCCAAACTTGAATTTACAACAATTGCCTTTTAGAATTAACATATCTTCTTCTAGTTAAATTTGGATTAGGTCTTCTAAGAATCCATAACACAACAAAACCTTTCCTAGAGTCAATTAATAAAGGAGTCAAAACATTTCCTGCTGATTGTAGTTCTTAAACATAGTGGACTCTTGAGTAGAGTGCCAATGGTTAACACAATGATAATTTCTAAAATGTTTGGAATTTTTACTTTATATTTTTTTAAAAAATGGAGGAAGGGGGAATTAAAGTCATTTAAGGAAGGGAGAAACTGGATTATAACAGCTCTAGTTAATATTCCACTGTCCTAAAGTTGATGTCCTGGCTAAAGCTTATTATGCTTTTTAATGTTGCAGATATATCCATCCTGGCTGTTATGCTTGTCCTGGTTATTTTTGGTGTTGGGGTTGTCATATTATTAATTCATTACCAAAAATGCATTAAGCTGAAGCAAATTCAAAGGTATGTTTTTTCTATGTGTTGAAATGTAACCATTACTGAGAATATATAAGCTTTATCACCATAGATGATACTCCATGGGGGTGAAGTATAAGCCCCTTACTGAGGACAAAGTAAGAGTAACAGTAAATTGAACTTTTAGATATTTATGTTCTCATTTCCAAATGCCTATTCCAGTGGTTCCCAAACTTTGCTACACATGGGAATCAGAGATTTTTTAAAAGAATGCTAATTTTAGTTCCTACCTCAGATTTAATCATTAGAGCGTGTAACCTGAGTACCAATCTTTTAGAAATCACCTAAGTGATTAAATATTAACCACAGACTTATCCTACAGCTTATGTTAATATTCAATTTCCTTCTTGACAGCCCACCTACAGACTCACTGGGAGTGGAGAATAAAGGATACTTTGGTGATGACCAGCAGACAAGGACTGAGCCAATTTTACCTAATATTCATCCCCTCCATGTAAGGAGATGTCATTCTTAATAGTTAATTTATTTAAAAAGTAGTTGTATATGTTTTGAAGTGGAACTAACCCTAAGACATGGGAGATGCAAAAGAACTGTTTAACATGATTCCACACCAATGAAGCTTACAATCCACATGTGGGGAAGGAAAGGATGGCAAGACATGAGCAAACCAAGACACTATTTCAAAGCAGTATATATTCATTAAATATTTAACGAATATTTGTGCACTATTGGAAAAGTTTACAAACACAAACTCTATTTTGGGATATAAAACAAGCTTTTTTATAAAAAAAAAAAAGATTCTATTTATTTTTTAAGAGGGAGAGCATGAGCAGGTAAGAGGGGCAGAGGAAGAGGGAGAAGCAGATTCCCTACTGGGCAGGGAGCTCTGAGATCATGACCTGAATGAAGGCAGATACTCAACTCACCAAGCCACCCAGGCACCCTGGATGTAAAAGAAGTCTTAACAAACTTAAAAGAATTAGTCATACAAAATATGTTCTCAAAGTAAAATTGTATTAAAAATAATTAACAGAAATATATTTGGAAAATCCCTAATTGAAAGTTAGATAAGAAATTCTAAGGAGCACTTGGGTCAAATAAATATCAGGGTGGCCCCGGGTGGCTCAGTGGTTTAGTGCCGCCTTCTGCCCAGGGCCTGATCCTGGAGACCCCGGGATCGAGTCCCATGTCAGGCTCCCTGCATGGAGCCTGCTTCTTCCTCTGCCTGTGTCTCTGCCTCATTCTCTCTCTCTCTCTCTCTCTCTGTGTGTGTGTCTCTCATGAATGAAAATATAAAATCTTTAAAAAGAAATCAAAAGGGGGGATAGAAAATACTTTAAACTAAAAGAAAATGGAACAAAACATACCAAAATCTGTGGGAAGTAGTGAAATCAGTAATTAAAGAAGTTTATAGCACTAAATACTTATGCCAGAAAAGAAAAAAAGTGTCATATCAATGATATTAGCTTTCATTTTAAGAAACAAAAAAAAAAAAAGAAAAGAAAAAGAAGAAGAAAAAAGAAAAGCAAATAAAACTCCATGCAAGTTAGACAGGAAAACAGTAAGTACTGGGCACCAACAAAATAAAAAACAAACAAACTCATAAGAAAACAATGAAAGCAAAAGTGGTTTTCTAGTAATTAATAAATCTTATAAACTTCCAGGCAGACTGAGCAGAAAAAAATAAGAGAGACAGCATGACTGTCAGGAATTACAAAGGTGACTTCACAGGAGAGTAAAGTATCCATATGTACAAAGACACTTTGATTCAGTCCTCAAACCATAAACAAAATTAATTCAAACTGCAATATACACAGAAATATATGTATTTTTCCTAGTAAAAAATTTAAAGTTAAAAAATGTACAAACTAAATTATAGTCTTGAGAGGTAAATGTTTGGGGGTAAAAGTATAATGACATGCAACAGTGAGGTCATTATTTTAAATCAGGAATGTGACTAATTTAGAGGGAAGTTGTAGGTGAAAATAGTGATACGAAACTTGAAGTGGCAAAGTTTTACTGCATAGCCAAGGGAGTGATAACAGGGATATTTACCTAAAATTGGTCAATAAGCCATGAACCAGTTTTTTGTGTGTTTTATCTGTATTGTATTTTCCCATGAAATGATTAAAAATAAATAAAGGACAACAATACTAAGTACTTGTGAGGATATGGACAAGGAAAACTCTCATACAAAGCTAACGAGTTTAAACAGTATAACTATGGGGAAAATTGGTGCTAAGTATTAAAACTAATCATGCATAAACTTTATGACCCAGCATTTCCTGTCATATGAATACACCCAACAGCAATCTGTATATGTACATGGGAAAATATTTACAGTTATGTGCCAATAGTATTTTACACTAAAGGAAAAAGCTGACTGAAATAACAGCTTTAGCAATATACGAAAACCTAAAGGAAAAACCAACAATCTTGGTTAAGTCCCTACAATTAGCAGCTTGTTTACTGCATTTAATAACAGCTATGATTTCCAGTGCCTTCAGTTCATGGAAAAAACTGTAAATGTCCAAATTAAGCTACAAAGTCATTCCCTTAAAAAGAATTAACCAGTGAAGAAAGCATTATTGATAAGACAATACTGATGAAATTTCCCAAGAGGACTGTCTTGAAGGAGGGAAAATAAGCCTTAAATTCAGAGGCTAAATATTAGCTGACCATTATCAGATGCATATGTTGATGAAAATATGATAATGCTAGTATTTTTAAATTAGGATTTTTTTGTTGTTGTTAGTGGTGATCTGGTAACACAGATCCACAGGTTTTGAATGCTTTGCCCCAACTCTACATGTCTCATAATCCCTGTGTTTGTTACTTCACAATATTACAGAACATGGTCCCACTTAATCCCCAGAAATACATATATGACAGTATACCAGAAATACTTCCACTGAAATGGATGGTTAGTTAATCTTTCTCTGGTTGTATGATGGTTTACTATTTTATTTATTTATACTTTTTATTATACCAGTGATGACCCCAAGATTATAAAAGCAAGTTTTAATTGTCCACTGGAATGGATGGAAAATATTGTGTGGAATTTTTTTAGGCTTACACTCAGATTTTGTGATATGAACAACATGATGCTAATACCAATCTTGTATATTTGCCTTGAGATTTAAATAAGAAACTATGTAAATGTACTTATCACAGTGTTTGTTATATATGTAGCACTTAATATGTGTTAACATGCTTTATGAATTAATAAGAAAAACAGTTGTGTTCCCAGAGAAGAGAGTCAGCTGAAAGGAGCCTGAGTATGTGATCAATGATGAAAATTCACAGAAGTCAACCAGAGGATCACATAGAGTTTGGGGCATATTTATTTCATTTCTAGAATGCAAGTTCCTTAAATGCTTTGGCATTGTAGTTAAATGAGAGAATAAAGAAGAGGAGCTTAATAAATATTTGTTAGATATATGTATAAGTTAAATTCACTATTAATGGTATATGTACCATAATATGTTATAAACACAGATTATACAGGAGAGCTCATGGTGTCAAATCTCTCATTTAGGCTTTGAGTATTATTCATTATAAATTTTTATAAATAGCAGTTATTTAGCTGGTGCTTGTTTGACACATTAGTTACCCATCAAAGGCCAGTTTTCAGCAAAATTATAGTTTGGGAAAAGTCTCTTGATGTCCTTTCCCTGTTACATTAATGATGCTTAGTTATTTTTTTCCTCTGGCACTCAGTACCTCTCCTAGGTAGGTCCTGTTTCCACTGGATCATGTTTTCTAGTTGTACAAATGTCCACTATGGGCTAACAGAAAACACTTTAAAGAAGAGGGATCCCTGGGTGGCGCAGCGGTTTGGCGTCTGCCTTTGGCCCAGGGCGTGATCCTGGAGACCCGGGATCGAATCCCACATCAGGCTCCCTGCATGGAGCCTGCTTCTCCCTCTGCCTGTGTCTCTGCCTCTCTCTCTCTCTCTCTCTCTCTCTCTCTCTGTGACTATCATAAATAAATAAAAATTAAAAAACAAAAAAAAAAACCAAAAAACAAAAAACAAAAAAAGAAGATAACCTCATCCAGGCATCTCTATATTACAACAGTAAGTTTTGGAGGTCCTCAAAGATCTTCAAGGTTCAAAAAGCGGGATTTCAGACATTTGGACAATTCAGTTAAGATTTGGAGGCTGAAAGACTTGTGTGATTCTCATCATCACATGTAAAGAAACTCCCACTCATCTCGAGTGTATGATTGTGACTCCTTCATTATAAGAGAATAGCCTAGGAAAGAATATTGTTCCCATTTACTAGGTTGTATTCCAGAGATAGCTAGAAAATTTATATAGCACACTTAAGAAACAGTCACATTTGTTTAAATACAAATTGAAGGTTAACAGAGTTTCTTTTCACTAGCAAAGAACTGCAGAGTCCTTGGAGAGGCTTCCCACCAGTTTTTCAAGTCCACACTACATCACACTGGTATGGTCCCTTACTTCTTTTCTGTTAGTTGTACTGATCCGTGGCCATTTCAATAATAATTTTGGTGCCACTTAACCGTTTGCTGGTTCCTTGAATAAGTCCAATAATATAACATAGCTCTCTGATTTGAGGCAGAAATAGGACAGGTCCCACTTATCATCAGGGCTGGGATTCGTTTGAGAAGAGCACGAGAAGTCATGCTTGTTCATTCATGCACAGATACTACCTTTAGGTAAAATACTGACATTGTGTTCATCATGAACTCTTGGGAATTAGATTAGATTTTTTAAAAACAGATTTTTAACACATTATTTTTCACAATTACTGAGTTTGTGCCCCTTCAATGGTGCTTTTGAGATGAATGCCTCACCAGCCATACCCTACCCCCAACCTTGATTTTCAGGAGTCAAAACCCAGTGATGGCTTCCAGCAGGGCCTTATCAGCCTGAGGGCTTTCCACTGACTGGAATGTATTCCCTGATCAATATTAATGAAAGAGAAACACATTAGCCAAATTTGCATGCATATGCCTTAGAGACTGAGTCAAAAAAAGTTATTACAGGATCTCTAGGATCTTCTGAACTGCTAGAGTCTCTGTATCTGCATCTGTAGCCTCAAGGTCTCTGGTAGAACAATTATTCAGAGATGGGCACTAAAACCACCAAGATTCTCAACTATGTATTTTTTTCAAATCAACAATTCTCATTACACTTTCTTTATTAATGTCTTATGAGTAAGATAGATTTCAGTCTGTGATTCTGCAGAATTTTCCTGTCACACAAAAGGATCTCAGCGTGTGCTGTACGGTTGGGGTGGAATTGAATGAGCATTTCTCCCCAGTCCCCACTCAATCAGTACAGTCCATTTTTATAAGTTGTTTTTACTGGAATTTCGAAAGAAATGTTTTCTTGGTGAAAACTCTGGCACTTGAAAAGTGTTTGGAAATCTCTTACTAAGTACACTGTTGGAGAGATCCATCACAAGGTTTACGAGGAACACTGGTTTCTGATAAAACTTCACTGACCAGAACCATCCCCTGTCCCTCACCCCAGCCTCTCCCACAGCAACTTACAAACTTTATTAGATTTTTAATGAATCAAGAAGAGATGGTCTGCACGTGTATGCGCTCATGTGTGTCTATACATGATATCTGATGCAGTTCCTGACACAGTAAAATTTATTTATTATAGAAACCTGCAAATAAAGATCCAAGAGGAATTGCCGATCCCAATCAAAGTTCCAAAATGGTAAGTTCCTGTGACGGATGGTACCCCTCCACTTTTTAACTTCTTAAACGTTAGCATCCTTTGTGTCCTTTGCCTCCTCATTGATAGAAGTAGGGACTTTTTCTCTTTATCAGAAGAACAGGATGGTTGAAATGATTTTATCTGATATGCTAAAATTTCTAACAGATAATTCAGCAGAACATAGTTCAAGAACTTCTGACCTGATTGCAGAAGCAAGCTAGAATTTGACAGTGTCAGAGTCTCAACACATGTTGACATAACAAAAACAAGACTTCTTTCTCAAACTTTTTTTGCCCAGTATATATGCACTTATGGGTTTTAATGAAGGATTCTAAAAAATGTAATAGCATAGGTAATTACAGAGAAAGTACCTTCCTCATGAACAGTTATTTCATGATAGTTTCATCAAAGTTTCACTTACCCCATCAATAACTGGCTATATCTGAGGGATGATTTCATTTTCGAATTGCTATGGCTATGTTAGAAAATCTATCAAGAAATTGTGTTTTTTGTCAAAGGGGGACAAAAGAGCATTGTTCGGCTACATTTCAGTTCATTCATCCATTCTTTGATTTCTGTTGAGTTTCTACAATGTACTGGTTAATATGAAGCTTTCCCCCACAAAACATTCTTATAAGGAAACTTCCCCAGTACACTTCCTCTGTTGGGACGGGGAAGGGATGATATTTCTAATGGTCCTTCCACTCCATAACGATGGACCTGTCTCATACTGAAGAGTGGAGAGAAATGCTCCCTAGTGCAAGCAAAATGTTTAGCTTTCTGTAATGAAAAACAAAATGGTTTTCTTTCTTTTGATAGGCTTGTTCATTTTATAATGACTGCTTAATTAGCCATGGCTAAGGAGATTTGGGAAAATGTGAATAAATGTAGTACAACAGAATCCAGAAAAGTTACTGTAATTAGCAGATAAAAATGAGTAACTGAAACATAACATGCTTATAGACTTTAGGGGAAATAACTTCTTTTTAACCATCTGTTTTTATTTAGAACTTGAAATTGGATATCCAAAATGGCTGTGCAAGGCTAGGTTGAGGATTCTGGCGGAAAGATCTTCACAACCTTCCCTAGATATTTGCTACACAAGCTTCTGGCAGTTTTTCAAAATTTCTTTATCCGGACAGAAAATGTTGACGAGAAACAGATTCTTTCTGTAATTATTTACCTACAGAATTTACAACCTGTATTGTAGACATATAGTACAAAAAAATTCGTACCTTTTCAATGCTTTTTAGCCTAAAACAAAAATAGCCTCTTTGCTTTAGTGTTTTCCTTTAAAATGTCAATCTAGTTGCTTTAAAAAGACTCAAAACCTTGAGGATATTAAATTACACCCCTGAGTCGAAGAAGCAAAACATTGGGAGCATAAAACTACTTAACTTAATTGGAATCTGACACGATTACCACTAATTCTGGTTTAAAAGAAATTGTCTCCTGCAGAAATGCCAAGAAATTCAGTGCAGGAAGTCATCTGATTCCACTAAATAATTAAAAGGTAGATAGCTGTATGGCTTATGTCCTATCAGCGAAGGAGGCAGAAGAATAGTCATCTTAACTACAGAGTAGTTCGTAAAATTGTGATGGCAGCAAAGGAGGACTTGAAGTGCTCCTGGTTAAATTCCCTAGAATCTAATTCTAAACTGCTAAATTTTTAGAATTCCTTGTAAAGCTGACAGAAGTCAGGGGGTTATAAGAATTTCAGAAAATTAGTTTCAGCAGAGAAGAACTACAACCCCCATGAGGTGCTTATGAGATCTTTATAATACAGAGATTCAAGAACTTACTGTGTAATTTTTGTGCCATCTCTACTCCTTCCTGATGATGCTGTGTGGGGCTGTTCCAAGAATGATTTCAGCTGTTTCTTATGCCAATGTTTCCCACCATCTTCTCTTATAGCTTCTGTTAAAGCTATATGCAATTGTTTCATTCACTAAAATGAATTTTTCAACTGTGAAATGAGAATTTTCTGATTCAATAAATAAAGGCTGCAAATCAAGGAAGAAAGCTGGTTGTTCCTGATGAAACTCTTCTTGCTATGTTGACTGGTTGATGGGAGGACAAGTGAGATCGGCAAAAGACAGCAGGGACTCAGCACTTTACACCTAGTGAGCATTTATTTATTTATTTATTTGAGAGGGAGAGAGAGAGAGCAAGTGCATGCATAAACAGGGAGGGTCAGAGGGAAAGGGAGAGAGAGAATCTCAAGCAGATTCTATGCCCAGCATGGAGCCCAAAGTAGGGCTCAATCTCATATCCCTGATATCGTGACCTGAGTCAAAATCAAGAGTTGGATGCTTAACAGACTGATCCACTCAGGAGCCCCATTGAGCTTTTAATAAACATTTGTTGTTCTAATTAAAACCATTCATTTAAGGGATCTCTGGGTGGCTCAGTGGTTTAGTGCCTGCCTTCGGCCCAGGGCGTGATGTCCTGCATTGGGCTCCCTGCATGGAGCCTGGTTCTCCCTTTGCCTGTGTCTTTGCCTCTCTCTCTCTCTCTCTCTCTCTCATGAATAAATAAATAAAATCTTTAAAAACAATCCATTTAAGACAGAATATTGATGATTGCATACTGAAAGCAAAAGATGCTAATTGAAATGTTTTATGCAAATTGGTGAAAAAAAGAAATTCTGCATCACATATACTGGCCTCATTAAAGCAAACAACAGTCTTCCAATGTCTAAAACGAAGGGAGAGTCACATATTTGTATCTGCTTGAACAACACACACGTTGATGAACAATATGTATTTTGGTGATACATTATTCCCCCTATAAAAGGCTCACTTTCTTGATTCATTCATTATTTTTCCTATCATTCTCATATTTCATCCAAACGACTCACTGTCCCTTTGCCTTGAGTTCCAAATTCAGGAAACTGATTTGATTGTTTTTTCCAAATTCCTCCTCTCTCTTCAATTCTGTATGGTACCACCTGAGTCCTCCTGCTTTATTGCTTCCCACCTAGATAATAACTCTAGATTTCCAATCTTCTCCCCTGTTCTTCAGATAACCCCCAGAAGCCTTCTGACAGTTAAGCTCCTTTTTTATTTTAAGGTGAATTCTCCATGCTTGCCCCTATTACTTACCTGAGCCCCTAGAGACTTGACCTACTCTTTCTTCAGATGCTATGTCTTAGAGATCTTCTCCTTCCAACACCATCTGTGGATTAGGAAGCATCTTTATGGCTTCTCCATACTAGTGGTTCCTTGTAGGCCCAGGGCTATCTCTGGTTATGGAGCCAATTATGATTTCATAGCCCTAATATTTCTGGCTCTCGTCACCTCTGAGAGTTTGAGTCTTCCCCCTTGAATGAACAGTTGCCGACAGAATTCCTATTGTGAATGGACAGACCTGCCCGACCTAACGTCTTAGGACCTCTGTCTTCCTCCTTAGCCCTGTGAACTTCTCGCTGCCCCACCCCATACACAGATAGAGAACCCTTCCTGATGCTGGAACCTGCCTAAATTAATACTGAACGTGTTACAGCTCTGGGATGTTGTTTATGAGTAGTGAGTTACTCTCTCAGCTGGGTCACTGGACGAAGGTGGATTTATCTGGAAGCTAAATGAGGCTTGAGCTTCAGAGTCTATCACATGTACTGCCCCTTCTAAGACCTTTTACCTAATTTTATATTTACATTTTTTTAATGACAGTGGGCTGGTTTGGATTGGGAAACAAGAACTCAGATGATTTACCAGCAATAGTGACTCTACCTAAGAGGCAATTAGGACTGAGATGCTAGGCTGAGATGGTGGTTGCAGCAAGGGCAAGGAGAGGACCAGCCAGAAAGGGGATGGGGGCACCTGGGAATGAGTGCAGCATAGCAGGTATGAGGAGCTCTCCACAAACCCCTGGCTGACTGGAGAAAGGAATGGTGTGGGGGTGAGGACCCTAGAGAGCACCACCAAAAGGAAAATCCGACAGAGAAGTAAAAGCAGACTAACCTTTGATTATGTTCTCCAATCCACCCACAGACAATGGCCAAAACTTTACTAGTTCACAGAGTTTGCCCAAAACTTCTGCCCAAATCACTGACTACTGAGTGGTGCAGACACAGTGCAACCCATAGAGAAACAATATAAATACAAAAATAAGAAAACCTGAGCAGAGATATCAGTAGCTGTACATCTCAGGGGGCAGAGGGAGGACAATAGATTCTGCGGCTTACTTTTGGACAGATCCCTTTAAGAAACACTTAGAAAAATAAATCAGGGGGATCCCTGGGTGGCTCAGTGGTTTGGCATCTGCCTTTGGCCCAGGGCCTGATCCTAGAGTCCCGGGATCGCGTCCCACAGTCCCACATCAGGCTCCCTGCATGGAGCCTGCTTCTCCCTCCGCCTGTGTCTCTGCCTCTGTGTGTGTGTGTGTGTGTGTGTCATAAATAAATAAATAAATAAATAAATAAATAAATAAATAAATAATAAATAAATACCTTTAAAAAATAAAATAAATAAATCAGAATTCATATTCACATCCGTTGCAATATATTATCTAAATACTTCTGTGCGAAGGAATCTCAAATATATACTTACATCAGTCTGCCAGGGATGCAGTGATGGCAATCCAAAACCAAACCAAACCTAACCAGCATTCCCCATATAACATCCGTTATTCTAAATACCAACCAGCTCCGCACAGCCACACTGCTTGTTTCTTAAGGCATCTATGCTGCCCAATTATAGAATTTTAAAAAACGCGCTTGGGATGGGCTAGAATTGCGAAGTAATATTCTAAAAAAAAAAAAAAAAAATCGGTGCTCATTCCCTATCCGTGCATAAATGTGCAGTCAGCGCCCCGCAACCCATCGATGAAGTTCCTACAACGGCCACTAGGTGGCCACACAGCAAGCGGAATCCCCCCGCGCTGGACACCTGCTCAAGGATTTCCCACAGGAGACCTGCAAAATCCTTACTTAAATAAACTTACTAAGAAGTTTGTTAGACTCTGCTCCTGGTTATCAGAGCTGTAACTCTGGGGGAATTTGGCCAGATGCCACTTTTTTTTTTTTCTCTCCAGGGTTGGGGGTTGAGGTAGAAACAGAGAGATGGAGCCTCTGAACTAAGGGGGAACTGGGCTTACAGCCTGAGCTTGCAGCTTTGCTGCCAGTTTTTTTTTTTAAGATTTTATTTATTTGTTCATGAGCGACACAGAGAGAGGCAGGGACATAAACAGAGGGAGAAGTGAGCTCCTTGAGGAGAGCCTGATGCAGGCTCGATCCCAGGACCTCAGGATCAAGACCTGAGCCAAAGGCAGATGCTCAACCACTGAGCCACCCAGGCACCGCTCCTGCTAGTTCTGAAGTCTAATTGTTACCAGGTTAACCTGTCAATAGTCCCCCAAAACCCAATTTCCTGAAAACTTTGGGGGCCTGCTTTTGGTTTTGGTTTTTAATTTTTGTTTGTTTTGTTTTGTTTTGTTCGTAAGAGACACAGAGGCAGAGACATAGGCAGAAGCAGAAACGGGGAACTTGATCCCAGGACCCTGGGGTCAGGACCTGAGCCAAAGACAGATGCTCAACCACTGAGCCACCCAGGTGCTCCTGTTTTTTGTTTTGCTTTGTTTTGTTTTTTTTAATTTTATATGATCCATTCATTCATTTATTTAGTTTTTTGAATGTCTGTAAATTAGCCACTGCTGCCACGGAAGCCTGAAGGGCTCCCTTTGTCCCCAGGGACTGGTAATGGGTCCTAAATGTCAGGAAGCGCCTCTGCCCATGTGACTTACAGGACTTAGTGGTGGGCCGCGCATGGCAACGGATGTCCCCCTACTAATCACCTCCGAGGAAGTGGGAAATATTGAGTAGACTCCTGAGCTTATTGGAAGCTTCCTTATCACTTTCTAACGGAAGCACAGGCTTTTAGGGAACTCAAGAGCCATTACGTAGGGAAGTGGCTGTCTCATGGTCTTGACAGAATCCATTAATATTTTTCCTCCAGGAAAAGCTGTAATTGTGAGCTCTACGTAATGGATATTGATTTGCTAAGAAAAGAAGATACATACAACCTTAAGCCTCAGGGGTCTCCAGGACCAAAAGATATGGAAAAAGGCGACCTTTATAGGATCATTGGAGTGCTAGTTGAA
Source organism: Canis aureus (assembly GCF_053574225.1). NCBI lineage: Eukaryota > Metazoa > Chordata > Mammalia > Carnivora > Canidae > Canis > Canis aureus. The sequence goes on along the minus strand of NC_135634.1, from coordinate 33,997,811 downwards.
AAGCAAGCGTACCAGAGCTGTCTTAGAGCTTGAGGAAGAGCAGTCCAAAAGCCAACGCTTTTTGCTCAAGGGTGTCAGTGACTTGCTGCAAAGAGAGCAAATATAGCATTTACTGAGTACAGACTATTATTTGTCAGGCATCATTCTAAGCAATTCATACGCATTATTTTATTTGACTTAAAATAACTCTAGAAGTTAACTACTATTATTACCATCATCATTTTATGCTTTGAGAAAACCAAGGTCAAAAATAAAATGATTTGCCTAAAGGAATGAGAGCTGAAGCAAGAATATAGCCAGGACATCCACCCAGGAATCCTAGCTCCAGAGAGTATGCTTTGAAACACCACCATGCTGTTTGGAGCAAGATAATTTTGTTAGGGAAACAGCACAAGCCCCTCCAACATTCATAGTCATGTAAGGGCAACTAAGATATCTCACTCCCATCCCCATTTTCCATCCACAGTCTTCCCAACTTGTGCAGCCACAGCAATGATCATGCATGGATTTACACAGCAGGGGAAGCCAGGCACCTCCCAATTTAGCAGACCCTGGCTGCAGTGTTGTCTGTGGTAGAACTGTATTTGGGGAGGCACCCGAGACTAGCACCTTTCACCGTCCTCCTGGCCACTCCCAAGGAGGTGATTGTGATCCTGGGAGGTTTTCTGTGTTTTACTGTTTTCTGGTTATGGAAGATCTTTCTCAACCTGGTTAATGTTTTAGTTCAGTTTAGCATGCCTGGGACAGCTGTCTGCTGCTGCCCCCAATGTCTGTGTGCAGGGGAAGAAAACCAACAGAAATACTGACTCTGGACCACAGCTGGTGGATCAAGGGATGGCAAGAATCAATGCAGAGGCAGTGCCCTCTGATGAAGGTTTTTTCCTTGCTTTAATAAAATGAACACTGCATCAGATATGTGATCACCTTTAACACATAGGAAAAGAGAGAGTCTTGGGCTACATCAGACTCTAGGCACCTGATGGTCCTTTACATATTTCTCATCTGATGCCCACTGCAAAGCTCTGTGAAAAGTATTATTTTACAGACAAGGAAACTAAGGAGAAGAGGTGCCCAGACATACAGTTGTAAATGGTAAAGCAGAAGTCTGAACGTAAACCTCAGACCAAACCCATAGTCTGAACTCATGCCAGTTTCAAAATTGACCTATCACCTACCAGTGGGACAGTGACATCACAGGTGGCCATTGAATGAATGACTGAGTAGTTTATGTCTAGGAAAGGCAACTTTGATCTAGAAAGGGGCTGGCCAACAAAAATGCAGTGGGCAGGCCTGGATTTTCATCATAAAGAGCAAGGTATCAATTTAATTTTCCTATCTTCTCCAGATTTTCATAGTGATGATTAGAGGGAAGAAAATGTCCAAAGGTCTACTGTCATTCCAACAGGACTCAAAAGAGGATTCACTGGATAGAAAAATTCAAAGTCTTTTTAGATAAATCCTCTGGCAGTTAAAGTCATTCCCACTCCACATTTAAACTATTCCTTTCTCTCCTATTATCAGCATCAACCTCTGGTTATAAAAGTTAATGCTCATTACCCATAGAATGAGAAACTTAAAAACAAAAAAGTAGAAAACTGAAGATCTGGCTCACGGACATGCCTCTTCAAGTCCACCAGGGAAAGTAGTTGGATATTAATTTGATCTTCTTGGAAATGTGTTTGATGCTCTCTCTGAAGAAGGACATAGTTTAATATATCATTTTCTACTGTAGTCTTTAGGCTGGTGGAGGAAAGGAAGAAACAATCTCCCAAGTAGCACATTGAGCAAATTTGATACTTCAGTGTTGAGGCACTGCCAACCAATTCAGGAGAGAAATATATCAATTCATTCCATCTTGTTCATGCTGCCTCATAGTATAGCAGGTTTCTATGCTGAAAATAGCACCAGCTGGACACTGTGCCACTCAATATGCCACCTTCAGAAATTATTAATCAGACACAGCCCAATCCAGTGTCATACCACTCACTTGCATTTTCAAGTGAGAGAACACTCAGAAAGAAACATGATAAAATGGCACATCCACATAACATCATTTCCAGACAAGGCTATAATCTTCTTCACTGGGATCCTCAGTGACTCTTCTAAAAGCAAACAAAAACTAGTAACAGAGACCAATAGTCCTTATAGATTTCAGATGGGAAAAAATGGCGTAAAAATAACAAAATAATTAATAAATAAGAATTGATACATTGTAGGCTCTGCTTGTTTCATTATTCATGTACTCCATCACGCAACATGTGCTCACTGCACATTTGCTATATTTGAGGTACTGTTCTAGGTACATGAAGATATATGATGTAGAAAGCTTCATGGGAAAGCACATAGGCTTCTAAATGGATAATCCTAAAACAACGTGATGAAGGCACAAAAGAGGAAGGTGAAGGAGGAGGCAGATGTGTCCAACCAGGGGAAGAAAAAAGAGGCTTATACTATTTGGTAGACTGGAGAATCCTTCAGAAAGGCAATTTTTTATCAAGAACTTAACAACTATACAGGTTTGCCAAGCAGAGAATTAGCATTCCAGGGCGAATCAGCGAGTCTATGCACGCCAGAGTTTGATGGATCCATTTGTAGTGAGTAGTTAGAATTATAAGGCATACAGCAATGCATGATATGAGGGCAGGTTGATGGTAGGCTCCATAGGATATACTATGCTGTGTTCATCTTAAAGGCAGTGAGAATTATTTAAGGGATTTAAATGAGAGGGGCATGCTCAAACTTGTATTTGAGGGGGACAAAGATAGTCATAATTATGATAGGTAGATTAAAGAGAAATGAGTGGGATACCCAGATTAGAAGACACCAAAATTCATAGAGAGTAAGGATGGTAGAAAAAGAGAGAAGAGGCTGGCTTCACATAGATTCTTTCTAACTGAGTGAGAGACCAGGGATGAGGTAGATAGAAAAGTTGATATTGGCTGGTTGGTTTCTATTTCATATATATGAAGCCCCAAGAAAGAATGTAAGTAGGAGAACCAGGTTACCCTGGGGGTGATAATGAGTTAAGTCTGAGGCATTGTAACAGACTCTTATATATCATATAGTGAATTAATATGATAATAAGAACAAACTGAGAAAAATGACTCCAAAAAAATTAAGTGATTTGAGGACACCTGAGTGGCTCAGTCGGTTGAGCATCTGACTCTTGATTTCAACTCAGGTCATGATCTCAGAGTCCTGGGATCAAGCTCTGGCATCAGGCTCTGTGCTCAATGGGAGTCTGCTTGAGGATTCTCTCTCTCTCTGCCCTTCTCCCTGCTAACAAGCTTTCTCTTTATCTCTCTCTCTCTCTCTCTCTCTCTCTTTCTCTCTCTCTCCAAAATAGATAAATAAATCTTAAAAAAGGAAATTACTTAAAACTATTCAATTTACTCAATTTATTATGCTAGAAGCTGACTGCCTATAGCAGAATCCAGGACCAGTAACACAGGGTAGAATAACAAACTGGGCTCATCGAATAGTGGCTTAGATTTAAAAGAAATGCTACACATTTTTTAGGTAATGAAAAGAAAATTCAATAAAATTACATGACTAGTGGAAAAAACAAAGATGTCAGTAATTCTGGCAGTAGGACAACCGAGTCCCCTCTCTGCTCATGCAGCACCTGGTCCCCACCCATCCTGAGACACATTGCTGCATCAGAATTCTCCCTCAAAGTCCATAGATTCTGTGACTCTCCCTGCTGAGCTCAAGACACAACTTATTCTGAGACCCAGTAAAAGCCCTTCAAGGGATAAGAGGCATTCTCCTTGAATGATTCTTTAAACCATTTCTATTCAACAAAATCATCCTTGTCTCTGTCTTGAAACAATGAAAACATTCAATACCTTTTGTATATTCCATGTCTCCACTTAAATATTTGGCTATATGACATTTAGTAACTGTTACAATGACCTTGTCTGGTTCTTCAAAAATCTGTATTGGTTCTGGTTTGGTTTTCATTGAGTTTCCTACTCATAAGGGTCGTATTCTCCTGCTTCTTTAATGCCTAGTCACTGTTGATTAGATGCCACTCACGGTGAATGCCATCCTTATTGTACTGGATATTTTTTGTATTCTCATAATACTCTTGAACTTTGTTCTGAAAACTGTTAATTATTTGGAGACAATATGATCCTTTTAGGTGTTGGTTTTAAGATTGTTCTGCAGGCTCAGAGCAGTGTTTAGCCTAGGGGTACTGATGGCTCACTCCTGAGCAATACAAAGTACTGTACCAGATGCTCTGTGAATTATAAGGTATCTGATGGAGCTAATGGGAGTAGGCACTATTCCCAGCCTCATAAGCATACCCAGTAATATTCTCTTTGTCTTGTGTTATGGGCTGAGTCATGTCCCCACAATGATCTTGTACTGCAAGCCTCCAGAATTGGGAAGAAATACACTTCTGTTGCGTTATTGCAGTTCAAGGAAAGTAATACAGATTTTCGTGCCAGGAAGTGGGATGCTGCTGTAACAAAAACCTACAAATGTGGTAGTAGTTTTGAAACTGGACAATGGGGAGAGGCTGAGTCTTGAGGTGCATGTTAGAAGAGGCATAGATTGCTTTCAAGAGACTCTTGGCAGAAATATGACCATTAAAGATGATTCTGGTAAAGGCTGAGAAAGAAGAGGAGAACTGTGGAAAAAGGACACACATATCATCACCCAACAGGATGTTGTTAGAAGGACAAATGTAGACAGGGCTTCTGATGAGGTCTCAGAGGAAAATGATGAACATGTGATTGGAAACTAGATGAAAGGCAATTCTTGTTATAAAGTTGTAGAACTTGGCCTAATTGTGTCCTAGTGCTTTATGAAAGGTAAAATTTGCAAGGGATGAACTTGGTGATTTAGATGATGATATTCCTACACAAAGTGTTGAAGGATGCATCCAGTATCTCTTTGCTGCTAATAGTAAAATCAAGAAGAGAGAGAGAGACAAATTGAAGAAGCAATTACTAAACCTAAGGGAAACAGAACTTGAAGGTTTGGAAAATTCTGAGCCCACCCATATTGCAAACTGAGAAAGCATATTCCAGAAAGAACACCAAGAACATAACTACACAATGATTTGCTAAAAGCTAACTGATGTATGACTTATGGATCCAACCATCCATCTCAGCAGAAGCCAGGAATAAGCCTGGGTTGTACCTTCAGAAATGCTGAAGAGGATTCTCTAGAATGGGCCAATAGACTTATCTTGATACAACATGTTATTCTTCTAGAGAAGGGAAGAATGACCCTGAAGATGGCTCAGAGGTCAGCAGGGACAGTCATTTCACCAAGGGCCAGAAGGCCAAGGCCTGAGTCAAAGGAGTGGGGCCACCACACTTGGACTGGAGGTTCTACAGGGCAGGGCTACTAACCAGGAAGGCCCAAAGCCAAAAAAGAATTATTCCTAAACCTTAACATCTTATGGAATTTTCTCTGATAGGTTTCAGACTTGCTTGGAACCCATCATCCTTTTCTTTTTTTCTAATTTATCCTTTTAGAGTTGGAATGTCTATCTTATGCCTGTCCTACCATTGTATTTGGAGAGCAGTTAATGTATCTGGTTACAAAGATTCACAGCTGGAGAGGAATTTTGTTTCAGGATGAATCATACCTTGAGTTTCACCCACACCCGATTTAGATGATATTTAAATGAAATTTTGAATTTAGAGTATATGTGGGAATGAGTTAAGACATTTGGGGCTGTTGAGATGGAATAAATGCGTTCTGTATGAAAGAAGAACTTGAATTTGGGGGGGCCAGAAGGTGGACTGTTATAGGCTGAACTCCTCCCCTAAATTCATATATTGAAGCACTAATCTACAGTGCTGTAGAATTTGACTATATTTAGAGATAAGCCTTCTAAAGTAGCAATTTAGTGAAAATGAAGTCATTAGCATGGTTTTTAATCCAATACAATGGGAAAAGAGATGAGGACCCAAGGGGGCACAAAGGGAAGACCTTGTGAAGAGAGCAGGAGTAGGTGGTCATCTACAAGAGGAGAGAGAGGGCTCAGAGGAAACTAACCCTGATGACACCTGAATCTTGGACTTCTAGACTCCAGACCTGTGAGAAAATAAATTTCTGTTTTTCAAGTCATTCAGTCTGTGGTATTCGGGACAGCAGCCCAGCAAGCTAATACAACCTTAGCTAGTTTCCTGTCATTTACGTGCTGACCCTGTTAGGTACCCTAGGGGAACTTTAGATCTGCAGAGTTCCATTTCTGTGCACCCATGCTCTTTCTCTTACTCTCTGCTATGCAGTAGCCCTACCATCACTCTATCTCCTCACCTTTGCCGGGCTCCCCTTCTGTTGTGGGGCAGCCTGAAGATTCTCAAGGCAATGAGTTTGGAAATCACATAGTACAGCTTTTTTGCTTCTAGTTTTTCAACAATCCTTCATTGTTTGACATCTTGTGTCTTGAAAACTTGTTTCATACATTTTATGCTTTATGTTTTAGTGGATGCTGCAGGTGAGAGGATGAATCTAGCCTCTGTGACTCCAAGTTCATCCTTGGTTGGATATAAAAGAATGACGTAGAATTGCAACTTCCCCTTCTGCCAATCTGGTGCATTAGAAAACTAAAGAAATATAGCTGGGATAGAATACCAAAAAGTTTTGGAAAACTTTTTTTTTTCTTCCTGATTCATTGCTGCATTGATAAGAAAGCAAAGGAAAATTTTGGAGTCCAGAAACAAGGTGAAATGTGAATTCAAAGATGTCAGCTACAGAAAAGCCACTTTAATGGCAAAGTCAATTTTTTATCTCACAATTAGGGTCCAATGAACGGGATGTGACATTTTAGAAAACTGTAGAGCAGAATTGGAATTAGGTGATCAGGAGCAAGAAACAGTAGAAAAATATAGCAGATTGAAATTTCCAATATAATCAATGTCAAAAATAACAGATTCGGAATATAAAACAGAGACATGTATTTAAAGAGTTAAAAGACCAGGAAACAATAGAAATAAGAAACAAAAATAACCTGTAGATTTAAATATATACATAAAGTAATTAAAAATAAAAATACAATGGTTGTGTTCAGTAGCATATTGCATATAAACAAATTGAAGATTCATGAGCTTTATGACAGCTCTAAAGAAATTATCCAGAATGCAGCATAATGAGATAGGATTGGGGGGGGGGGGTGAAAGAATAGTTTGAGGATATAGGAGGAAGTGAAAAGATGTAACCTCTATCTTGCTATAGTCCTCAAGTAGGTGAGCAAATCAAGGGACGTTATTCATAAAATTATGGCTAAGTATTTTCCAGCAGGGGGAGAAAGGAGATGGGAAGGAAAAAAAGGGGAGGGGGAGCAAAACTAGAGCATGTGACTGCTCAGATGTGAAGTCCCCATCTTAGAAGTTAGGGTGAAGTTTCAAATCCTCAGGTGTAAAGGGAAGAATCCAAAACCTCCCAAGAAAAAATAAAAGCTATCAAGAATGATGGGAGAATCAAGAAGGCATGATATTTCTCAGTGCAGTGCAGGACGTTAGAAGAAAACATGATCAAGATCTTCTTCACATGTTGAGGGAAGATGTTTTTCAAACTTGGAAGTCTAAACTCAGCCAAACTTGAATAATCAAGATGAACATAGAATAGACATTTGTACAAGTTCTCCAAATTTTCCCTGTTGTTCACTTCCAGGCAGGTAGCAGAGGATGTACTTCAAAATTTTAAAGAATAAAGGAGTAAAGGAGACAAAAGATTTAGTAAACAGATAAGTCAACATAGTGGAAAAGCAAAGGGAATTTCCAGAGGTGGGTGAAAGGAAGTCCCAGGATAACTCTTGTGCTAGGGAGCCCCAGGGAGCAGCTGTCAGATTGAAGCAAGATCACGAACAGCTCCAGAAGAAATGTCTCTAAGAGGAAAGAGGACGTGGTTGAGAACAAAGTATCTTTATCATTTTGAGATGTGGTTTCTAATTCTTCTGGAGCAGTGATTTTTTTTTCTTGATGAGACATTTGACAATGTCCAGAGACATTCTTGGTTGTTGCAATGAGATGGGGGTGCTGCTGGTATCAAGTAGGATGAGGCCAGTGATGCGGCTAACCATCCTACAATGCACAGGATAGCCCTCCTGCTCTTCACCATTCCATAAAAGAATTATTTTTTTAAATATTTTATTTATTCATTCATGAGAAACAGAGAGAGGCAGAGACACAGGCAGAGGGAGAAGCAGGCTCCATGCATGGAGCCCGATGTGGGACTCGATCCTGGGACTCCAGGATCATGCCCTGGGCCAAAGGCAGATGCTCAACTGCTGAACCATCCAGGCAGCCCCATCAAAGAATTCTAAGACCAAAATGTCAGTAGTTCCAAGGTCAAAACCCTTGTCCTGTAGAGTTTAAGACAAAAATTTTAAATGAAGCTATTTTAATTCCATGGGCGGGGGGTGGGAGGGATTAGAGAAGGATACAGAAAGAAATGGACTCACATATACTGTGGTGGTCAATATGAGCAATATTTAAAACAATTGTCCTGTACCTATTTGGAAAGATTAGGAAACAGAGATGGTGAGAGAAAGCAGGTAAAAGAGACATGAATCATTATCTCTCTTAGTCAGAAGACAGCAGAATTCCTAAAACTGGGATGCCTGGGTGGCTCAGCAGTTTAGCGTCTGCCTTCAACCCAGGGCATTATCCTAAAGTTCCAGGATTGAGTCCCACATCAGGCTCCTGCAGGGAGCCTGCTTCTCCCTCTGCCTATGTCTCTCTCTCTCTCTCTCTCTCTCTGTGTGTCTCAAATAAATAATAAATAAATAAATAAATAAATAAATAAATAAATAAATATTTAAAAAAAGAATTCCTAAAACTGACGTACAAATGGAAGTGTAACTTATTTAGAAATATGAAGGTAGCTGAGAATGAAAATAACCTCCAGAATTAAAAGTTTAATATATAGCAAGTGGAAACCAAGAATAAGAAAGTATGGGGCAGAGGCTCCTGTCTTTCATTAGACATATTTAAATATTATTTGATATTTGAAACTATGTTTTTATGAAAAAAAAATTCATGCAGTTATGCAACCGTCCATCATAAGATTCAGTGATCTAATCAAGAAATTAGAATTCTGGTTCACATAAATGAATGTTACCTAGACAACTTTGATGAAAATTTAATATCTTTATTTTCTGATTGATATGCCAAGAGAGGCAATTTTTCTGATCTTCACTGTAATTTTTCCCCATTATTTCAAGTTGGTTTTCCCCTAGCAGAGAGCTCAGACAGGCAAGCTGTAGCAGTGCATTCCAGGGTTGATTCAGCAGGCAGCAAGACAGCCCCCTCATCATCCTAACATGGTGCTAAGGACAATGTAAAATTGCAACTGAGAGACAAAATTGAGGCTGATCCAAAAACATATGAGAAAAGCAGGTCCCTTACCCTGTGATAGAGGAAGCACTGAGAGCCTACCTATTGAAATCAACTGGAATTGAAGACTGCAGTTATTTGGGGGAGAATTGCCTGGAATGAGGGGAATAGGAGGTGGTCTAGAATAACTCCAGAAATGGGAGCCCTTGTCCCACTACTAGGCTTATATGAATTCTCCATACATTGGCATTTGAGAGTTCACCCATCAAAGAGGATGGGATGTAAAAGAACATCAGATGACCATGTGAAGGGAGGACTCAAAAACTAAGCAAATACACATGCACACACACACACACACACAAATGTAAATAGTTCTTTATTCTCCAAACATTTATTTATTTGAGAGAGACAGCACACAAGTGGAAGGAAAGGCAGAAGGAGAAAATCTTTAAGCAGGTGCCCCACTGAGCGTAGAGCCTTACACCGGGCTCCTTATGGGGCTCCACCTCATGAGCCTGAGATCATGACCTGAGAGGAAACCCAGAGTCAGAAGCTTAACTGACTGAGACACCCACATGCCCTTATTCTCTTATTTTGAAATTCAGTGCACAGACTCTGTGAGCCACTCAAATCAATGAAATAGATGAGAATACCAGTCTGAAAGTGATCAGGATAAAACCCTGATTTGCTGCTGTGCTAAAGCAGCATCACTGTATGACAGCATCACTGGAAACCTTACTGACTTGACCAAGCAACCCGTTTTGAACTAAGAAGTCCAGCACTGAGGGCTTGCTTCATCTAGGTAATGGGCTTGCTTACCTCTTTCCTTTCAGGAGCACTGCTAATATAGAACTGTTTCTAATCAAGACTTCAGGAATAACACGTGGATTTTTAAAAGTGATTTGCTATTTTAATTAGATGTGGTCATGATTAAAATCTGGGTTTGAAGATGACAGTGCAATTTTCTTCTTATCACTAAGAATAATTTTTATTAGTGGATTCAGAGAATATATGCATATAGAAGACAAGATGTGAGGAATTGTCTCACACAATGAGGAATTTAGAAGAGGAATGAATGAGCCATATCACGATGAAAAAATTTTAGAAGAGGAATAGCCATATCACGATGAAAATTTTTACTTTTCCTAATTTTTTAAAAGGATCTTATTTATTTACTCATGAGAGACACACAGAGAAAGGCAGAGACATAGGCAGAGGGAGAAGCAGGCTCCCTTAAGGGAGCCTGATGTGAGACTCAATCCCAGGATCCCAAAATCACAACCTGAGCCAAAGGCAGATACTCAACCACTGAGCCACCCAAGTGCCCAGGAAAAATTTTAAATCCAGTAAGCTAAGGATGTTAATATCTGCATTCATGTGGTTAAAATCCTTCCCTTTTTCACACCTCAATTTTTTTTCCTGTGCATATGTTAGGTATTTAATTTTTTTTCCCTTGGTTAGTAGAGGTACAAAGTTGTTCCTCAGGGCATTTGCATTTTGGCAAGGTATTAGAAATAGAAGAAATACACATTTTGTTTTAGTTTCTTAGTTTGTTTTTCATAAAGCCGATGATAACCATGGAAATTTCAACATTCCTAATGGCAACCAGAATATGGTTGGAAAGGCCAAGATGGGGTCAGCAATGCATTTTGGTGCTAAGTGGGCTAGGGTGGGTTTGGGAAGTAGAAATATATTTGATAGGAAGCACAGAAAATATTTTAAATCATCCTTGCTCTCAAGGCACTTATCCAGCTTGAGAATTAAGATTGATACGTAAAGAAAAAAATCCCATGTTAAATTGCAAGTACTAACTTTAAATAGATTAGGAGCACAGAGTGAACTGCTCCATGTGTGAGCATATAGGGGTTTGAACCTGAAGGGCCTTGAGAAAGACTACCTTTCAGGCTCTAAACATTAATTATTATGGGAGAGTCTGGGTGGCTCAGTTGGCTGAGCATCTAGCTCCTGATTTCAGTTCAGGACATAAACTCAGGGTCACAAGATCCAGACCCATTGGCAGGGTGGAGGAAGACGGGGGGGGGGGGGGGGGGTCCATGCTCAGCAGGGAATCTGCTGAGACTTGCTCTCTCCCTCTCCTTCTGTCTCTCCCTCACTCTCGCTCTCTAAAATAAATAAGTAAATCTTTAAAAAAAATTAATTAGTGTGGGGAAGAGGAAATAAAGGAGGCAAGGTGATTATTAATTCCTCTTTATTATTTTGCATAATTTACTAGCTAAAACCAATGGAGATTACTTTTTGTAATTTAAAAGGAAATAATGTGGTTTTTGGATAGAAAAATGGGTGGTGCCTGATTTGCCGACTCCATTCTCAGCTTAGCAAATGACTGTCTGAGGTCCTAGAACAGTCAGAACCAGAACAAATTTTCTCCCATAACAGAGGCATCACATCCTCATTCTCTGCTAACACAAAAGGTAGGTCTGTGCATTTTCACCTCCACTGCCCACTTTCTCCTAAGCAGACAACTACTCTGAGTTCTACCCCGCATGTTATTGGAGAAGAAGCACTTAGGATGAAAATACTTCAGTGTGGCTTCTGTAATGAATAGCATGAGCAAGAAGTCCTAGCTAAAAAAAGACAAGCAAAAAACCTTGAAAGGACACTAAGTAGACTAAATAGGGAGGTTTTTACATCCAGTTGGTGTAAAATGTTTTGCCTGTCTCATTATTTGATTTTAAATGAGAATAGCCAATTCCCCTGCCATAACAATGAGCTACATAGTACAGTCATTTGTAGTGCACAGTAGTTGATCTGATTTATTCATATGGGAAAGCATTGACTCTAGCTTTGGATGATAGTTCTCTTTAATTAACTTTCCATAGAGAGTACCAAAATCATTCTCACTAAGTCCTGTTCGTGATACCGTAACATCCTTTGTCCTTAACCAGCCACAATATACACCAGAAGTAGAAAATGTAATAGCTTTTCTTCCCCTGTTAAGTGTACATGTGAACACTTGGGATTAGAGATACAGAAAAAGCAGTTTACAGCAACTCATTTACAGACACTCATTTGCATCTTTATGTGTCATTCACTAGAAAGTTTATGGAGTTAAGATAGCCAGAACCAGCCAGTTGCTTTTATCTATCTATCTATCTATCATCTATCTATCTATCTATCTATCTATCTATCTATCTATCTATCATCTATCTATCCCTATCTGTCTATTATCAGCTGATTTTATCAAAGTCTAACTTTCAAAGCTGTTAAGCCATCAGCAAATATATAATTGGGACTTGCTGTGTGCCCAGCCCTTGAAAATAGTAATAAATATATATGACAAATGTGGAAAAAATAGTTCTTACCCTTCTGTTTAGATTGTGAAAATATCTACCAGTAAATAATACAAAAGTATATGTCATTCAAACATGGATGATAGGGCACAGAATAGGAAATGATTTATTTATATAAATAAATATTGTGATTGATTTATATAAATCAAATATCCCAAGTCTCTCTGTACTGTGACTTTGATTAGAAGCAGAAAGTCAAGTCACCCTGGCTGTAGCTCTGCAGAAACACCACTTGATTGGACTTCTGGGCTCTGACACCTAGTACTGGTATCTTTTTAAAAGATTTCATTTATTTATTTATTTATTTATTTATTTATTTATTTATTTATTTATGACATAGAGAGAGATATAAAGAGATAGGCAGAGGGAGAGGTAGGCTCACCCCAGGGAGCCCAATGAAGGACTGGATCCCTGGACCAGGATCATGTCCCCAGCTGAAAGCAGACGCCCAAATGTTGAGCCACCCAGGTAACTGGTAGTGGTATGTTCTTGAGCACTAGTGAGCCTCTCTATGCTCCCCATAAGCTTGAAGATATTACCCTCACCTCAAAATGCCCTCCAGTTACTTCTGGGAGGTTCCAAAGAGGTTTTTTACATGAGGTCCACAAACCACAGAGGTGGTTTCAGCCAAACACGTTTGCCTGCTCAGGTGCATGCTTGCTCCTTTCTGGCAGAAGTAGGGAGAATATTCATCCTCCCCTCCCCCTTTACCAAAAGCAATTACACAGACCCTAAAGCAGGTCAGTTTGTACCCAATTAAGTCAAACAGTTACACCAGGAAACTCACTTCCCTACAATCCTAGAAGAGAGAGAGAGAGAGAGAAGAAAGAAAGAAAAGAAAGAAAGAAAGAAAGAAGAAAGAAAGAAAGAAAGAAAGAAAGAAAGAAAGAAAGAAAGAAAGAAAGAAAGAAAGAAAAAAAAGAAAGAAAGAAAGGAAAGAAAGAAAGAAGAAGAAAGAAAGAAGGAAAGAAGAAAGAAAGAAAGAAAGAAAGAAAGAAAGAAAGAAAGAAAGAAGAAAGAAAGAAAGAAAGAAAGAAAGAAAGAAAGAAAGAAAGAAAGAAAGAAAGAAAAGGAAACCATTCCTTCCATCTTTCTCAGTAAGCTCTGCTCCTATTCACAACATCCGCTCTAGGCATAAAATATGAATACAAAGACATGTGGCTGGACCGGGGGACATAAGAAGAGAAGGTTTGGTTTAGAGGGCTCTAACTTATCCAAGCAGAACATTCTCAGTTCCAATCAAAAATGAGTGTGTTTGCAGGAGGTGGAAGGTGTGTGGGCAGGGTAAGAAACTCAGAATTACAAAGGTTGGACTGATCAGAAAAGTTTTTATGAACAAGGTGAGACCAATTTGACCTTGATAGAGGAAAAAAATGGGATACATTAAGGAGCTTAGAGTATGTTTCACAGAAAGGTAACATTTACATAAGGTTAACAAGGTGCAATATTCATAGATCCTGGGCGTCATGAGCAAAGCAAGATGAGGTTGAATGGGTAGATGAAGCCACTGGATGGAAAAACTTAAAAAGCTAAGTTAAATAGTTAAATTAGATGTAGCCAGCAATAGGAAAACATTGGGGTTATAAACTAAACATGGCTAGACCATGAGAGAAATTCTATTTTAGCAATTTCAATTAATTTAACTGGATTTTGGAGTTGTGATGATGCTAACCTAAGAATAACCGTAATAAACTTCCAGGAAGATGTAGAAACCAGTAGAAGCCAAGCTAATTTTTTCAGGATGACTCATGTGGAAATAATGAAATCTTTAGTTAGGGGATCTTATGGAGAGTTATGGTGTTTTCCTAAATCTTTGTTCAGCAGAGGAGACATGACAGATAAATAGGCCTTTAACACAATTCTGCACTTGGAAACTGCAAAGCTATCAAAGTGTCCAGAAACTCATGCAGATGCAGTTGCCACGCTAGAAAATTCCTTTAATTTCCATTTCTTGAAAAATGAGTCCATAATAATTCTTCAGGCTCACGCTCCATCTATTACGACACATCACTTGATTTGCAGTCTAAAAGAACCGCTAATGTAGAAAAGGGCAAAGAGATGAAAATATCCAGAATTGGCTGCAAACAAAGTCCATTTGGCACAGACTCTAATCAGATCACAGGTTATAAAGTGGTTCAAGCTTTTTGGTCATCTGAATGGTCTGCATATGACTTTTTTTTTCTTTTTATCTCATAGAAATATAAAATTAGTAGAGGGGAAGAAATTAATCTACTTTTGAACATTTAAAAGAGGCCAAGCTCTGTGCTATATTCTTTTCATTCCCCTATTTAATAACAGCTTTATTAAGCCCAAGGGTGTTAGGTGGTTTGTTCAGGATCATACAGCAGAAGGTTTTAAAGTAGGCCGCTCCATCTTCAATAACCAGCGCCTTTCATATGCTACTCACCTGGCATAACTGTGCAGAAATATTGTTTGAATGTATATATGCTCAACATGATAGATCTGAGTTTTCTTCCAAGAATTTTCAACAAGTATGATACAGAGCTAAGTTTCTGCCTGCTTGCAATCAGTCCTCTCTCTCTCTCTCTGATCTAAATCAAGTGTCAAGTTAAAGGAGACCCATTTCTTATTTATTTCCTGACACTTTCATGTGGTTTTCTTTCTTCTTTCTTTCTTTCTTTCTTTCTTTCTTTCTTTCTTTCTTTCTTTCTTTCTTCTTTCTTCTTTCTTTCCTTCCTTCCTTTCTTTCTTTCTTTTTTCTTTCTTTTTTCTTTCTTCTTTCGTTCTGTTCCTTCATTTGTGTATGTTTGAAAGAAAATAAGATTTGATGTTATTTATCCTTTTATATTTTTATATATGTTAGCAACTCCTATATGCAAGGTGTTAATAATAACTAAAAGAAAAATAAAGTTGCAATCCTCTACTCAAGGTGTTTTTTAAAAAGTAGGGAATGGACCCTTGTGTTGGGACCTCTAATATTGTTTATATATTGAATATTATATGTTGAAAGTAATGGAAAATGTATCATGTTGAAGTGATAAATTGTATGTTGTGAAAGATTTGAATGCCAGGTGTAAGGTACTTGAAATTTACCTGAGCACTGGGGAGTCATGTTAGAGTTTTCAGTATCCTTTAAATCTGTGTAGTTTCCAAGTACAACTGTGGTATTATCAAAAATTCTAATATATATGTAAAAGAGAAACATTGAATTTAGAACTGGAACTTAGTTTTAGACTCACCTTGTTCCACTCTGTGATTCTGTCAAGGATGTTCACATTCATAGAGGTGAAAATTACTTACCTGCATTGGAGAGCGTCTGTGTAGGACTTCTTTCTAAATTTAAATCTCTTAGTAGATTGCCATTGAACTGAATGTCCGCTAATTTAACTCACAGATCAGTATTTCACAGTATCTTTGTGACCACTGATTCATTATCATATTGACTGAATAAACAGCTGAGGGCCCAAGCCATGTTCCATGCATAATGAGAAAAGCAATCACAGGCCCCTGCCTAGAAAAACTTCGTTACCGTGGAGAAGGCTGAAATGCCAAGGAAGGCATTTGCTAATAATACATTTGGATTCACAGGGTGTTGGGAGAGCACAAAAATGTATTGCGATATCTTAATACCCAACAGATTGTTCAAAATGTGTGGTTATTTCATAAAAACATCCCACATGAAATACCTATTGAATACAGATGACTTTGTTGTAAAAATCCTCAAGGTCTAGAACAACTATATTAATAAAAGGGCCAGAAACTTGATACTGCAATCTACGGGGAACATTCCCATCTGGAAGAGGGTCATGTGCACTTTACTCCTCAGGGACAGAGCCCCCTGCCTTGCTGATGGCAGTGCTCTGGGGGCTGCTTAACCTAAATTCGCATTCAGGAAATGATAAGAGACAGGTTTCTTGCCCACTCTGAAAGCTCAGAGCTCTTCTTTAGCAGCTGACCTATTTGCTGAGCTGCAGAAAATCTCTTTCATGAAGGAACTTCATTTCACACATTCAAAGAGTGGTTCAAGGCTATGAAGGTTACCAGGCCATTTCCCTCATTTTTTTTCGGGGAGGAAAGTGACACCCCCAGAGGCTCGGTGATGTACTAGCTAGCAAGCAGATGAAACCAGATCCCTGGGCCCCTGGGGCTTATCCAGCATTGCTTCCACTGCATCATGTTTGCTTGATATCTTCTCTAATATAATTTTCTCGTTATGCATGAACTTACAGTGGTCCATTATGGAGCAGTGTCGAAAAGAGTTCCATCTAGTCATTCCGCACTATTCTGGGGCCACATGGATTTTTGTTCCAAGTGGAGGGCTAGGATGAGAAAGAATGACATTAATAGGGTTTCCTCTTCCTTTGTGACAACTTTGCTGGCTAACTTTGTTAGCCTGTGTCTTATACTGAGCACTGCCCCACTCTAATGATTTAGCATTTAAAACTTGAAGAAAACTGCGATGGAAATCCTGCTAGACACTTTGCCAATGTTATTTCATTCAGCCTTCACAAATCCCTGAATCCCTGAGGGGTGTGAATCTGTGTGTGTGTGTGTGTGTGTGTGTGTGTGTGATTATCTTTATTATGTAGATTAGAAGACTGAGCTCTGAAAGATAATCTGTCCAGATTTTATACTTAGTAAATAGCAAAGCTGAAAATGAATTCTGATCCTTCTGAATCCAAACCCATGCTCTTAACACTGTACTAGTTTACTCATCGAATGCATTAACTCTGCTTCTGAATTAAACAAACAATTCCTTGCTTTCATGCAAGGTAATCACATGTGTATAGTTCTGAGTTTAGAATGAACAGAACTGTGCTTAAATTTATATAGTATTTTGCATTTCCCAAATGTTTCGCCTCCTTTTTTATTGCTTGGTGGAAGAGGAAAATCTTTATGAGCAATTTTTTGCAAGTCACAGTGCTTCAAAAAAAAAAAAAAAGGCAGAGCTCAGGGGCTCTAAGCAGTGATGGCTCTGGCATTGCATGGCCTCAGAGGAAGGGAAGGATTATTATGTTTAAAGTTTCCTGGGTCTTGCCAATGTCCTAGGTTCATAAGGCCATCAGTTTCAAGTATAAAATTGATATAGAATTTCCAAGGCCATTGAGAACTAATCTCTAAAATATCAGGTCTCTCTGCTAAAAAGCAAATTGAAGTATGTTTCAAATATAGATCTGGGAATCAAAGGAACAAATGTTTGTGTTTTGTGGAAGTCTCATTATTGCCACTGTAATCTCAATGATTATTTTTTAAAATGTTTTATTTTTATTTATTCATGAGAGACAGAGAGAGAGAGAGGCAGAGACATAGACAGAGGGAGAAGCAGGCTTCTGACGTGGAGAGCCTGATTTGGGACTCAATCCCAGGACCCCTGATGCATGACCTGAGCCAAAGGCAGATGCTCAACCACTGAGCCACCCAGATGCCCCAATATCAATGATTCTATGCAACATAATAGCCATCAGCCTTAAGCCTCCTAAGGTAATAAAAAGCCACTGGTGTGGGAGAGCAGGAGACAGTGTTACTGTGTTACACGAGCTTACAATGCAGCAGCCAACACACTGACTGCTTTCACATCCTTTTCCTTTGGCTGTATTGATTATGCTGTGTGAATTTATTCACACACAGGAGAGAAGCTAGTCTGGTTTATACCGTAGGGGCCTCTGGTTAGCAACACCAATTCTCCAGAGACTCTAGTCTCTTAGTTTCCAGAACTGAATACTTAAAATTGGTATATTTAAGCAACACTGAGGTGCTATAAGGTTGAACTAGGATGTGGGAGTCTGCCTTCTAAGCTCTCTCCAGCTAGAGAAATAGACTGCAAAAGTCTACTTAGATCAGGAGCAAAAAACAAAACAAGAAATGGAATAGTGGTATAAAGACTTCTACCAACAGGTCTGAAAACATCGTGGCTAAAATCTATTGGGTTACAACTAAAGTCTAAACAACTAAGTCTAAAGCGCTTAGAAAAATCGGAACCTGCTCCTCATTGAGTAATCTTAGAACCAAAGTCTGAACTTGGGTACCTTTCCATACGTATAATTTGTGGTATATATATCCCTATACCCTACTAACAGCTTGTCTTGCTTGTACTAACCACTTCTAGAGCACAGTTCAGTGTCATAGGAGATAATAAAGTTAGGTTTATTAAATAAATTAGAATTTGATCTACTTATTGCCTGTAGCACTCAGACATCCTTAAGAGGCAGGATAGATGGTGGTTTAGTGCATAGATTGCGCTAGAAAGCCTGTGTTTGAACCTTAACTACACCATTTACATGTTAACTTGATCCGGTGCCATCACGTATCTGTGCATTTTCCTCAAATGTAAATGTAATAATAGTATCCACCCCATAGGGTTATTGTAATAATTGAGTTAAAATATAAAGAGCAATTAAGACAGAGTCTGCACATAGAAAAAATCAGTACATGGCAGCAAATACTACGACATTAAAAAAAGCTACATAAATTGTATGATTCTCTATTTTTATTCTCTTCCACAATATTTTAATAAATATATTTATGAATACTGAAATACCCAGTGAAGAGCAGGGAAAACTGAAGGCAAAGATTAGTAATCAAAAAACAAGAATAAATATTTGACACATCCCCAGATCCCCCAAGTTGCTCTCATGGCCCAGAGTACAAACAAAAAGCATTTTAAGGAGGCTCTTTCATAAGACACAACACATTAGGGACATCTGGTTGGCTCAGTCAGTTAAGCATCTACCTCCAGCTCAGGTCATTATCCCAGGTCCTAGTTGGGCTCCCTGCTCATCAAGGAGTCTACTTCTCCCTCTCCTTCTCCCTCTGCCTCTGCCTCTCCCCTTGTTCGTGCTCTCTCTCTCTCTCTCTCAAATAAATAAATAAGATCATTTTTTTAAAATATATATATATAACACATTATTCATTAACTCAGGAATTTGAAAATGAAAAGCATATTCTCATAACTGTGAAAGACAACTAGTGGGCGGGTATGCTACCTAATTCCCTTGTTTGAATTCATATTACAGTTTGTTTTCCTTTTTGAACAGAATACCCTAATCATAAGATGTTTATTATAAGCTTTGTTTTTGAGGCCGTTAATTTGCTGGCACTTCCTCCCCATGTATACCCACTGCAATTAATTTGCTGACACTTCCTCCTCATGCACACTCATTAGAGTCCCACTGGGGAAGTACTATTTCTGATTCCATATCTTACATATAACTTAGAGTTTAACCTCCTTAATTTCACATTCCACTGAGAAAAGAAAATTGTTTCCAAAGGAAGAAGGCAATAAAATTCCTAATTCTGTCTCTAAGACAGGTAATCTACTTAGAATTAGACCTCCTTGAACACACAGGGTTGTTAACAGTTTACAATGTCATGATTATGAGCCCATTCCTGCCATAGCCACCAAGTTTTGCTATAGCTCTTGATCTATTATGTAAAGACTCATCTCTGAACCAAATTAGATAAAACCAAAGGCGTCAAGAAGGAAACTGGTTGCCTTCCTTAGAGAGGGTCAAGAATTGGTCTTATTTCACCAAGCCCAGGGGCTGTTCTATCTGTAATTATTCACATCCGTTTGTCAACTGAGCAGCACTTTTGCACTAACCTTGAACATCAGTTTTCAGATCTTGACCTGGGCTTCTGTGTCTATTTCCAGATTGCCATGCCAGTTCCTGGTGGCATAGGAAATTGCAGCTGAAGCTCAACTGAATCAATTGATTTGCAATTGAAGCCACATTGGTATTTACTCTAGAACAGTTTTCTGTACTTCATTTCTTGGTTTCTATTTTATTTGCATTGAAGAGACCACCTGCAAATATGCTGTTGATTTTGTTTGAATATGTATATACCTATTACCTAGAAGTTCTCTATATCTGTACCATCCATGAGCTCAGACTCCCTTGTGTATAAATGAGAGCTCAGATCAAGAAATAATTAATGTTGTTTGTGGATAATCTCATTTTAATGTTGCTTGTTGGATAATCTCATTAAAGTTTATTTATGTTCTCAGAGATTAGGACGACATTTGGGTTTGTTAGTTCTTACCCAGCCTATGTCTACTTACTCTGCTTCTGCCTCACTGAGAAGCTAAAGATGCTTTATAATGCCCCATAGTGGGGCCTCTTGTAGCCATGCTTCATTAAAAATTAGAATTACACACACACACACAAATTAGAATTATACATAGGTATAGCTGTAGATGTATGTTTGCACATATACCATATGGGTTCTAGGACATATTTTCTCATATATTCATATGCTCAATCCACTTCTAAGTCATTTGTTCATTTACTCATTCAGTGCATATTAGTTGAGCAACTACAATATGCCAAGCTTTGGAAAACAGAAGAATAAAAGATTAAGGGGACATGATCCCATACAAAAAGAAATGAAAATTTTGAATAATTTTATGTCTTAAAATATCAAAGCTATACTTCATAAAAATGTAAAAGTTCCTGCAAAGTAAGCCCTTTGTCCAGCTGCCAAGCCAATGAATTCTACCAAATAGTTAAGTAATTAACTGTTTTAATTCTACTCTAATTCTTCCAGTGAGTAGAAAGATGAAGACTTACCCCATTTTATTTTATGAAGTGAGAATGACCCTGATGCCAAAACCAGGAAAAGAACATTTCCAAATGGGAAATTATAGGACAATCAAGAATATGGTTGAAAAAGTCAAAAGCAACATAGGTTCAAATAAAATTAATTCAGGTATAAAGAGGATAATACATCACAATCAAGTTGGGTTTATTCCAAGAAAGAAAAGGTTGGTTTAGCATTAAAATTTAATCAATATAAATCACCATACTAACAGACTAAAGAAGAAAAATTATACAACCATTTGATATATACAGAATGTTGTAAAATCTACCTATGACAAAAATTCTTAGTAAAGTAGTAATAGAAGAATGCTTACTTAATCTGATTTAAAGTACCTAAAAACACCTACAGCAAAATTTATATTTAATGGTTAAAAATATGAAGCTTTGCCTCTGAAATGAGAAATGAGACAAGGATCCATCCTACTCCTACTTCTATTTGACTTGTATCAGATGTCCTAGCTGATACATGAAGGCTTGTAAAAGGAAAAAAAACATGAAGATGGAGATAAGGCAGTAATTTTCATTGATAATGTGACTTTTCACTGTTGAATAAATAATAAAGTCTACATATTGTTACAAGTTTAAGTGAATTTAATAAAGCCACAAGATACTGCATCAATATGCAAATATAAATTGTATCTCATTATATTAACAATAACCATTGGGAAATGAGACGAGATCAGGCACGTTCAAGGTGGAATGGCCATAGACAGGGAAATGAAAATTAAAATAAAACCATATGACCAAAAATTGCATAATTAAGACTACGTCTAACAAAATGTGCAAAACTCTCTACACAGAGAACTATACACCATTTTTGAGGGAAATGATAAAAGGTCTGATAAATGAAGAGATACATCGTGTTTATGGTTTTGAAGACTCAATATTTTAAGGATCTTCATTCTTTCTAATTTGATCTAAAGATTTGATGCAATACAAAATGCTTGAATGTGTGTGTGTTTGTAAAGTAGTAAGCTTATTTTAAAAATTATTTTGTACCTGGAAATGTGAAGTGCTGGAAATGGCCCAGATAAACTTGTAGAAGACTAGGATTAGAGAATTTACCCTTCCTTATCTAAAAATTTTGTTAATCTACAGTAATTAAGCTGGTGTTAGACATTAAGTTTTTTATTAAGCTATAGTAATTAAGACAGCCTTTAAATATAGAGGACTAGAAAGAAAGAGTAATACAAACAGCTCATAACCACAGTCTCTCATATACTGGCACATGCTAGGGCAGCAGGAAAATGGTAGTCTCTCATGAAATGCTACTGAGCTCTTTGATGCCTACCTGGGAAAGAGTGAATAACCACCCCTATCTCACTCAATATACAGAAATCAACTGTAAGTGATTTGTAGACCTAAATTTGAAATAGAAAAAATAATGTACAGGAATCTCTTTATAGTGTTGAGGTAGAAAAGGATGTCTTATACATACACACATGAAACTATTAATCATAAAGGAAAAGATAGGTGAATGGAAATAAAATTAGCAATTTCTAGCCATCAAAACACACCATTAAGTATGTCAAAATACAAGATGCAGCATAAAAGATACAAGCAAAATGTAAACTTTATGTTTACCTCATAAATATACAAAGGATTCCTATTTATCAATAGGTATAAAAGAGATAATTCAATAGAATATTAGCAAGAATGCTAAACTGGTATTCACAAAAGAGATAACCAAAGGACAACAAACATACACAAAGGTGTTCAACTTTATTTCTTCTTCATTAGAGAAACACAAATTGAAGGCACCAGGAAATACTCCTTACTCCCCATAATGGCTAATATTAAAAGGCTTATAAAAATAAAATGCTGGCGAAGAGTAGAGAAGAACTCTCGTATACATTCCTGGTGAGATTGTAAATTGGTACAATCACTCTGCAAAACTCTTTGGCAGCACATCAAAGACATAACCGTGTGTTGTGTGTTTACATGCTTATTTTAAGATGCAGAAGTAATACTTCCAGGGTTTTGCCCATGCATACATGCATCTGAACACAGGCATAAGAATGTCAAGAATGTGGAAGAATGACATGCACAAGAATGTCTTTTTAATTTCAAGTCATTGAATCACAGACTGTATATGTAAATTTATAAATTGTGGTATATTTATACAATAGAGTACTACACAAGAATGAAAAATGTGACTCACAGTTACATGCAATATTATAGATGAATTTTCAGACGTAATTTTGAGTAATAGAAGCCAAACAAAAGAGAACATATATTAGATAGTTGTCTTTATATAAAGGGCAAACCAGGGAAAATGAAGAAGGAATAGTGGCGATGTCTGGGGAGAAGAGGAAGACCCAGGGCACATGTGAGTGTCTTTTGGGATATAGATAATGTTCTACAATCGTTCTGTGGAAAGACATTTTCATACCTAATATCTGTGCACTTATCTGAATGTATACCAAATTGCAACTAGGTTTTATTAAACCACAAAAACATGGTCTCTTTGATTAAGGTCCCTGCTACTTCTTATGGAGACTCCAGATTTATAAATACTACATGATCGTTCCCTTGCCCACTTATCCACCTTCATTCTAGTAATGTTTTCCCATGGGCAGATGGTGCCGGATTCCATAGCTGTAGCCCCAACATTGATACCCTCCTGTCAACCAGACTCCATACAATGCGGTCACTTGAACACTTCTTCACCTCATCCCATAATATCATCTTCTGTGTCTCTACCATCACTTGAGTCCATTTTCTCCTACCTGTCTGACCATTCTCATTCTGCTCGATGTCCTCATGCCTTTTCCTGGACAATTGCAGCAGCCACCTAACTGGTCTTTACAAAGGCACTTTATAGCTGTCATAAATCTTCTTTAAGACCATACACATAATGATGCCATTCTTTTGCTTAAAAAACTCTCCCTCAATTTTCTGCTGAAGGAAATCAAAACCCCTGAACTGTATGGTCTCACTATGCATATTTTGCTTCCTTTGCTCACAATAGCCCTTCTGCCAAGAAGTCCTTTGTACCATTTTCAGAGACCTAAGTCTATGTGTCCTATAGCGTCCAATTTAAATGTCCCTTCTTCCACAATTTTTTTTCTATTTCCTTCCTTCCTTTTTTTATTTTTTTATTTTTTTAAAGTTTTTTGTTTTGTTTTGTTTTGTTTTGTTTTTGTAATAATAAATTTATTTTTTATTGGTGTTCAACTTGCCAACATACAGAATAACACCCAGTGCTCATCCCATCAAGTGCCCCCCTCAGTGCCCGCCACCCAGTCACCCCCAACCCCCGCCCTCTTCCCCTTCCACCACCCTTAGTTCATTTCCCAGAGTTAGGAGTCTTCCATGTTCTGTCTCCCTTTCAGATATTTCCTACTCAAGAAGAAATGTGTAGGAAATATCTATTTCCTTCCTCATGCAACTCTTCCTTCCATTCAAAGACCATCACTTTACTCTTATATCTCTTGCATTCATCTATCAATTTTTACCTTATATCAAGAACCTAATTTATATAAAGAGATTAACTGTGTAATCATAGATTATTTTTTTAAGATTTTATTTATTTATTTGACAGAGAGAGAGAGAGAGCGCGCACAAGCAGGGAGAGTGGCAGGCAGAGGGAGAGAGAGAAGCAGGCTCCCTGATGTGGGTCTTGATCCCAGAATCCTGGGCTCATGACCTGAGCTGAGGTGGATGCTTAACCCACTGAGCTACCCAGGTGCCCGCAAAGAATGAGTTTAAATTCCACTTTTGCCACTTACCAGCTGAGTGATTTAGGGCAAGTCATTTAATTTGAGGCTCAATTCTCTCTTTTGTCAAAATATGGGAAAGACATAAAATTTTCTAGGACTCTAGAAATATAACTGTAAGTGATTTGTAGACTCATGGCAATATAAACCTAATCTTAAAATAAAAGGCTTCCAGGTCTCAGGGGAGCTTTGGGAGCCAAATAAAAGACTCTACTAGGTGACCTCTAACACCACTTCAAGTTTCATGAATGTCTCCATGTTTAAAGATATTTATGTGCAATTCATCCTCCACCTGCAAGACAACAAGCTCCTGGCGGCTTGTGATTTACTCATGTTTACTCATTTGGCACAAGGACAGTGCCTGACATACTGTTTCCTCAGGAAATATTCATTCCATAAGCAAATTATGCAAAAGAACCATTTATTGACAGAGTGGTGTCTTAAATCAAAGCCTGTGAGTTAGGAATTTGCTTGAGAAAAACCCAAGTGCTCGCTTCAGCAGCACATATACTAAAATTGGAGAATAACCCAAGATGTTGCAATCAATGATAAAATCAGGATCTAAACCCAAGTGTCATGTCTTAGAGGCTAAGACAATAATACCTTGATGGTTCATCCAATCGCAGGTAAAATGGCAAATGGAATTCTGCTTATTATCTAGTTCAAGCACATTTTATAGGTGAGTTCCCCCTAGTGCTGAAATGCTTTTCCCACTTAATATGGTGAGAAAGCTATAGCTAGAGCAAGGTTTCCTCTCCTCTCTAGAGACCTCTTCAGTGTGTCGCATTGCTTACTTCGGAAGCTCCGTTGCTAGGCAACCATTAGCTCTTTGAACCACTTAAGTTTAAAAGCATTTTATAACATTTCTCTGCTTGACAAACTTGAATGATGGTGGAGTTTACCAGCGAGAAAGAACAAGCCTGAAAATGGCCAGTGGTGAGCTTGGTGCAGCTAACCCAATCCATTTTTCCAACTGGAAAATGGTACTGTCCTCCCTGCTGGGAATAATAAGCAGGATAATGGCATTATGGCATCAAGTGTGTAGATCCCACATACACCCTGGGAATGATGATCAAAAGGCTCACATGTCTTTCAAGAGCAGTGGATATTAATCTCAGTATGTCCTTTAAAAATACTGATTTTACACAAAATTACATTTTTTGGTTGTTTGCTTTAACAGGTTTTTCAATTGGGAACTTCTGCATTTAATCTGATTTTTCTAGAGCTTAAAGTAGCATAGAGGTCTTTTTCTCTCACCTGATTTGTCACTTTTTCCTGAAAAATTGCCCCAGATGTTCAGATTCTGGCCAGCTGCCCAACTCTGCTTCTCTTTGTTTCTTCAGCTGCTTGATCGAAGTTGCAAATGGGAGCTGAAGCTACTTCTATAACTGGATTCAATGTTGCTACTCCTATTTCTCTGCAATGCACCACAAGTCTCTTCTAAACAGAGCTCGCCTTAATCCTAATAATGCTTTCATTCCTGTATTTCATAAGGTATGATATATTTCAATTTTGGAATATGGAGCACATATTTAAGAGGGTGCAGTCTGTTTCTTCAAAGGCTTGAGATGATGAGCAGATGGTATCCGATTGCTCTCCTGACAACTCTTTTGTCCCATAAGCAAATTTCAGGTATAGTTTACCTCACTGAAAACTGACAGTTATTGATCTTTTTTTAAGATCTTAATCTAATCCTGCGAATCATTCACCTGTTAAGTTACAGGATACAAAGCTGTGAGTATTGCTATACTTAAAAATATTTGAATGTTGTCAAGTGCCAATACACATTTTATTAAGAGTAATTATTAAGTCTTTTGTAATAAAACACGT
The DNA here is from genome assembly GCF_053574225.1 of Canis aureus. Lineage (NCBI taxonomy): Eukaryota > Metazoa > Chordata > Mammalia > Carnivora > Canidae > Canis > Canis aureus. The sequence continues at coordinate 33,971,091 of NC_135634.1, read as the reverse complement.
TTGAGTTACAACTTATAATCATTTGCTTTAATATAGTACTTTTCAGAATATAAAATGCTTTATTTTGATGTTTATAATGCCCCTGTCAGCATTGCTCCAGTTTTTATGCACATGATGAACTGAGACTCAGAGACGTAACGTGAATCCCCAAAAGCACTCCATGGAAAAGCTAGGACCTGAATTTCAGACCTATAACCTCAACTCCAGTACCAATAATTCTCTTTGTCAGGTGTCCAGAAATCATGCTTATTAAGCTATTTATCCCATCCCATATTCGGTAGAAAGAAATAATAATTTTAATTATCTGACACTAATACCAAAAGTAGCTAACACTTTTGGAAACAATGTTCTATCCCATAAGCACTACTATCATCCCCTCTTTACTGATGAGAAAACTCAGGCACAGATAAGTCAAGGAACTTGCCAAATATCACACACCAACGGGGAAGTGAAGGTTCGAACCTAGGGCTGGTTGGTGACTTCTGAACACCCCTGTATTTGATGTAACAAGTATAAGGAAGCTATCTAAAAGTAAAGTACCAAGGTAAATATGCAAACTACAGGTTCATCTGGGGATCCATTCTGTAAGCCCAAGTTCATTACTACCATATTAATTTACTGCAAGTTCAAAGTAAAGAATTTCTGGGTCTGTGTAAGAAAAAGCATTGGAGGCTATCAACAATATGCAGCAAAAGAATATTAGATGCAAGCACTGGAGGTCTGAAAAAAGACCTGCAGATGGTGGGGGAGCAGAGAGATGGTTCTTCCACCAAGCTGTTGAATGGGACACTTGCCTTCAATCTTGCTCTAACTTATTCCCACAGCCTTTTCTTTTCTAATGACCGTTTATATAAAACATGGTAAGTAGGGTAACCACACATCTTCCCCATCTGGGTAGTAGATTATGTGGTAAGGAACCCATAGTTTGTGAACTACTAAAATCTTTGACTTAGTGGAAAAGCCTATATATCTGTTACAAAGTAGTTTGAGGGTGGTTTGTTACACACTGCTTTAGTTTGCTTGAATTATGGAAGTGATTTCAGTGTCATATCTTACACTTGTGAAACAGGGATACAAAAATAAATCCTGCACAATTATCATGAGGATTAAGTGATATAAAAGCACTGATTCTCGGTAAAAATTTGTTCCCATTCTTTACTTCTAGTATTATTTACTTATTTATCCTTTTTATATTTGATTATAGTTGACACACCATATTATGTTAGTTTCAGGTGTATGGCTTAGTGATTTGACAAGTTTATATCTTTATGCTGCACTTCCCACAAGTGTAGCTACCCTCTGTCACATTACAACCGTATTACAATATTATTGACTATATTCCTCATCTTTGCCTTTTAGTCCTGTGACTTACTCATTCCCTAACTGGAGGCCTTAATCTCCCTCTGTAGTATCACTTATTTAATATTTAACTGTGTGCTGACAGTTACACTTTTCCATATATGCTGCTTCTCTTCCAAATTAGAAAAAAGTCCCTCAGTAGTCATGAGCAGATGTGAAATCACTGGATGTCCCAAGCACTCAACGTGCTTCTTTCTACTTGCTCTTTGCATAATAAATATTTGATAGTAGATTTGTCTATTATTTCTTCTTACTGAAATACTTAAGCACCCACAAAACACAACAGTATCAGAGAATCCATGTTAATACTGGAAAGGCATCCAACTCAATTTCTTCATTTCATAGAAGAGAAAATTTTGAGTCAAGGAAGAACAAATTTTATTCTCTTGGACATAAGCAAGCCAATCTCAATGGCCATAATACTTCTTTCATCTCACTAAGGCATTCCTTAGCAAGCAACTATAAAAATATTTGACACGTGTGTTTGATGCATTGAAGTCAGAAACATTTTCCCACACATTATCACTTACCAACACTTGCCTCAAATCAACACTCATTATTTTCATTTTGTGCATGAGAAAATGATGCATATCTCATTCAGGAAGGTTGTCATAGAGTAGGGGACTTCAGGTGAGTCCGTTTCCTTAAAGAAACATTGCACTGTGTCTTAGGCATCCACATGGGTTAGCCATGGAGAAAATCAGTTCCAAGTCAAAGTTTGTGTGAAAATATATTTGCGAAGATCCTTGTAGCTTAATAGGGTGATGATGTGGAGGATCCTGGGACTTTTGCCATGTGGACTAAGGGAGAATAAAGCACAATGATAGCTTAAGGGACAAATACCAGAGACCTCTTGCAAGTAACTGACCTTGCTACAGAGGTCAGCTGGAGAGATGTCCAGGAAGCTGCAAGCACAGTGAAATGGGGAGATGGACTTCACGGATGAGTTTCAAAGTGGTCAGTGTTGAGGAACAGATTCAGGAAGGGAGGACAAAGTGTGGAGAGATTAAAGAGGGAGGAAACCCTGATTGCACGATTCTAGTTAACCAGGTAAATTGTTATGATTCTAGAAAATGTCCTCTTTGAGCAGAATTCAAGATAGAGTCCCTAGAGGATATAGGAGTTATCCTTCTAGTATCACTACACTTGTAGTAATAATACCTCATTAAAGATCTATCACTTCAATAGACTGTAAACTCCGTGAAAGAAGGGGGAATCTCACCTTATTCCTGCTCTGTTCCAGTACCTAGTTGGCACATTGTAGTTTTTCAATGAATATTTGTTACAAAAATAAATGAATGGACAACCTACACGGAACAATAGGATTCTAAACATGGAGACTAGGTAGGATGTAAGAAAAAAGGAAAACATTTCTGCAGAGAGCCAATAAATCAGGCAGAGAATCTCTAAAATGGAAATCAAGTTAAGGTCCTATGGGCTAGGCTGAATTTCTGGCTGTGGTGTGGACTCACTTCCACCTACAAGATCCAAGTTCAACCTGGCAGAAAAGAGGCCCCATGGGACCACTGAAATGTGGGCTAAAGCATATAACTTAATCTCAAGTCTAACCAGAGAGGAGAATCTGCCATTTATCACTCTTATTAAAGTTGGCTCAGGGAACACAAGTCTGGCTGCCAATGGTTTGAGCACTGAAGAGTCACCAAGACTTAGGGTATTTGTCCTTGTATTAGGTCATTTTAAATAGACACTCCTGGCAGTCTCTGTAAACTCTACATATTGTCTTCATTCTTTATTGTAATTTGATGGAAAGCAAGGTATTGATTTTTAAAATAAAAGCAAGAAATACTTGGAAAGATTTTGATTGCTTCCATTAACTTTATTAAGACTATAATAAATCAGTCATCTATTAAAACTAGAACAATTGTGTATAGAAGATAGAGTCCTGCATTAAATTTGTTTTGGTCAATGGTCTGCCTCTCACTAGGCCAGTACAGTATGTTACTTAACTGTACCAAAGATTTCTCTGTTCTAGCCTATTATTTTGTTTATCTCTTTGTTTATAATGTAAGTGGTTCTACTTAGAAAAAAACCATTTGACATTGCTTTGAGGTGAATTAGATTTCAGGAACTTTCCAAATTATTCAATGCATTTGGATCTGTTAACGATGTTTTCTTCATTTCCATCTGACTATCTTTTCCCATAAACAGTATAAGATAGCATTTAAGGATAATTCAGTCTCAACTATGAGTCATGTTGGGATAAGTGCAGTATGCAGTGAAGCTGAGACATGGTCAGATCAAAACCAGTAGAACTAACTCTAGTATATTTAACTCTGCATCCTAGCGCTTAGGCAAAGGTGAAATAAAGTTAATTTTCTCAGAAAGTGGGTGGAATAATGGATGGAAAAGTGAAAAGTGATGAATTAACTGATCATGAAGGATGTATCTGCTAACTGGCTGCGCAGAAATCCAATGTAATGCCCCAAAAGATCAAGACAAATAGTTCTGAGCAGTGATAACACAGAATCTCAGTCAGGTCTGTGGTTTATGATGTAAGTTCCCATAATTTGAGAAGATAGCACAGTTCAGTCTAGAAGAAAGGTGGCATCAACAACAATGTCAAGGTCTTAATAAAGTGAACTACACCTGAAGTGAAGACTCCCAGCTTATCATGGAGTTGAGTTGTTAAGCAGGAAGACAAGACACAGCCATTTGGAAAAAAGAGGTCTATGTTTCAGAGGCAAAGCTGAAGGCTGTAGTCCCATGACATTCAGATACTCAAAGTTCGTCAGAGGTAAAGCAGATCAATGACAACAACTGCCATTTAAAATCCATTAATTCACAAGCAGATGACACCAATGTACTTCTTTCTGTCTTAATAGGGATTATAGGGATTGGTTAGAGACTTAGAAGAAAGTTCAGCCACAAGTTAAGAGCTTCAGCATCTCATAGCTGAGCAGGAATGAGTAAAGTAGGAGGTGATCCCAGAAAGCTCCTGCTAAGTGCAAAATTTTCTTTCTCACCATCCAGAATGAATAAATCTCACCCAGAGTAAAGGAAAGATGGTAAAGTAGATGGTAAAGTGGGTGGATCTATGCACCTTCCTTTAACCCCTACAATTGTTTTGTGAACTACACTCCCTTCTCCCAGTTTTACAGATAAGGAAGCTCATGGCATTTAAATAGTTTATCCAAAATTACAATACGGAAAGTGACAGAGCTGGGTGTCAAATCTGGATCTTTTCTAAGCTCATTACACCTTCAGCAACCTTAAGACTGAGAAAATAGGCCTGTGAACTGCAACAAAACAAAAAAATGAAGAAGAAGAAGATCCAGGTCTTCTTTTCTGGAGTGAACTGTCCTCATTCTGTTAGCTATTTAGACATATGGTCAATTTTGGATTCTTACTCTCAAGTTCTGACTCAAATCATCACCACATTAACCAGTCTTCAGATATACGTTGTTCCAGGACCTGAGGGAGGTGTAAAACACTGTAACTCCTAAATCTTGACCTCATAGAATTTACAATCTAATTGACAACATAAATAATTGTTAGGTAACAATATACTAGGTCCTAGTCCAGAACTGTCATGGAACAGAGCAGAAGAACGAATGTGAGGGGTCAAAATGTGTGGTCAGACTAGCGGGAACTGCATTAAATAGAAGAATTGAGATTTTACTTTTGCCTAAAAGAGTGATGGGATTAGAAAGAGTGCTCAGATTAGGAAAAGAGATAAGAATAAGAACAAGTATCTGCTCACGAGAAACTATATGGATCCTCTATAGATCCCTTTAATGCTGTTCCAATCCCTTAGCTGTGTTCATCATTTTCTTCCACATACTTATATTTCTACTCTCCTCTCCAGCACTTAAATCTAACACTAACCCCCAATTTGAAAAAGACAAATGGGTGAGGAGATCCATGGAAAATATTGGATATTTCAGAAGCCATAACACATATAAGCAGAGCATCAGCTTATGATTCTCTTTGCTCTTTTTTTACAAGGACTGATATTTTTCTAGCATGCAAATAGAGATATTATGATTCAGCAAAAACGAAATTACAATTTCTTTTTTTAAATCAAATTGACCATTAGTATAGTTTTACATTTTGAGTGGAAATAAGTGGCATTTGCTTCTTTAATTTAACTATATTTTATATCTCATAGAATGTCTTTAGTATAAGAGTTAGCTCCAACACTGCACTATGTCAGATTTATAAACACAAGGGTTAAAGTATCAGAAACTATTCTGAAGCTACTTGGAAAGTGAACAGCCAATGAAACACTCTTCTGATGAGGTAATGCTATTTGCTTGGGCTTCATTGGTTGAGTCTAAAATTCCTGTTTCCAGGAGTTGGAGGACAAGTTCCTTTGCAACCAGAAAGAACTGGATAGTCTCCAGTTGCTTATGTAAGATATTTTATGATCACTCAATAAAAAACAGGTCCCTCCTCAACTTGCCAATAGCCTCCTCTGACTTATTTCCCAGTAACACTCATATATAAAGTAGACTGCAGGATTTGCTGCTGGTTCCAAAAAAAAAGCCACATAAGAGATGAATAAATACAGAGTTAAATACTCAGTGACTATGTCTGTGTTCTACAGTGTAAAGAATATTGCACTAGAAGTTTAGGTAGTTCTTCATCCTGGCTCTGGTGCAATCAACTGCAACTTTGTGCTACTACTTACTACTTCTAGAATTCAGTTTTTTCCTTCTCTTTCTCCTTCTCCTTCTCCTTCTCCTTCTCCTTGTCTTTCTCCTTCTCCTTCTTCTCCTTCTCCTTCTCCTTGTCTTTCTCCTCCTCCTCCTCCTCCTCCTCCTCCTCCTCCTCCTCCTTTCTTCTTCTTCTAACTTTTGGATTTGTTAACCAGCAGTGATAATTGTGGTAGTTCAACCTATTTCATAGAATTTTGTGTGCAAGGGCATCTAGTTACATGCCGTACATGCAAGCATTCTGAAAGATGTCAATGTGCATCTCAACTTCCAGAGTTGCCTATCATTTTAAGAAATACAACATTGATGAGTCCTTTTTAAGGCAACATTAGCACCCTTTACAAGCAAGCACAGAAAGCCCCTTGGCTAGAAGTGGTACTTCCATATGTTGAAGAAGCCCAGAGGCTAAGAGAGCAATCTGCGTTAATGTTAGGGAGAAAGACACAGGCTTTCCTTGGGCAAGTCTATCCAAGCCAAATTGCCTTGAGGCTTAATTAATTAAAATATTGCTCTTATTTCTGTGAAATATAGATAGATTGTCATGATATTGGGAGATGTAACTTCCCTCTCCAAATGCACTAGGCTTTGATGAAAACAGCCTACCCCACATTAGAAGGTCGAACCATCCAGACATACAACCCACTCCATAGGCACACCTACAGCTTTAGGGCCCTTGCTATCTTGGAAAGAAAAAAATGCAACAAATTCTTTTCTTGGAGACAGTGCTAGTTATACATAGCGTATTTAAAGGCAGATCTCTTGATATCCTTACAACCTAATTCCCACCTTCCAAAATTATCACTACTGCCATCGCAGTTAATGGTAACCTCATTATTTGTGTTGCACCGACAAAACACCAAGGACTCATCCTTGTTTCCTTTTTTCTTTCCACTCTGTCATAAATCTATCAGCAAATCCTGTAGACCAACATTCATAATATGTATCAACACCTCAGCCCTCTGTTACTGCTTCTTTTGCTACAACTGCAATTGAAATTGCTGTCATGTTCCCCAAGTCCTAACAAGAAACCCTTAGCTACTCTTCCTGCTCATACCTTTGCCTTCATAGAATCTATTGTCCACACAATAACCTAGAGGATTCTTTTAAAAGAGTAATTCAGTGATGTCATTCCACTCCAAACCCTTCAGTGGTCCCATCTCACTGAAAATAAAGGCTAGAGGCTTTACAATGAGCTTGTCCAACCATCACCTGTCTACTTACCTCTTTTCTTACTATTGCCTCCTTCTGCTGTTGGAATACATTCAGCCCTCCCACCTCGCCTTTGCACTAGGGGTTTCTCTATATGGGATTTCCCTCCAACCAATTCTCTCTCTCTCTGTCTCTCTCATTCTCTTTCTCTCTCAATGTATGTAGGTGTGTCTTTCTCCAGATTTTTTTCTCTATGATTACCTTTTGAGAAGCCTTCTCAGACTATTCCATATGAAATAGCATCTTCTATATCCTATCTCTTTTAATTGCTGTATTTTTCTCCATATTTCTTATCACTATCTGGTAGACTTTATGTTTCCTTATTTATTGTTGTCATTCACTTGCAGTATAAAATAAACTCCATGAAGACAACAACCTGGTCTGAATTTTTCTCCTATATTCTCAGCATCTAGCCATAAGTGTTAAAAATATATTTAAAGAAGTAGTTATGAAAGGTGCTGTTTTCATATCTGATTTGAGGTGGGGATGGAGTATTTTAATATTCTTTAATAAAGAAAACCAAAGTATAATTCTAAAATGTTAAGATAAAATTAGATAATAAAAATAAAAAATAAAATTCATTAAAAATATTGTAATTTATATGTTCCCAGAAGAGACTTCTGGCATTCAGTCAATGTCAAAATTATTAGAATAAGTGTGCAGCTGCTAAGGACATTATATTGATTAGGGAAATAAGAGAAAACAGCAGCATACAATGAGTGCTTACAATTACTTGGACATGGGTGATTTTCTTTAGCATTTATATCTCATTTAGAGAATCCCAGTGGTCAATAATCATTTAAATGTACATATTCTTCTGCATTCTTTATAAAACCAGTCCTTCACATGTTTAAGTGTGAACACATATGTGCTGATGAGATTATTAAAATGTTATTATTCTAAATATGCACAAATTCTGACATATGAGCAAGTTACTCTCTGGACACAAGTTAACCATCACATAGGTTGAGAAGAACATATTTAATTAAGCTCAGTTATGTAGAAACAAAACGATCTGGAAGGATCAACATACTTCTCAGAGATCCTCATTTATGTGCAGAGGGTAGTGTCACTTTAGATGTAGCATATGTTAAAGAAAAAGAAGATTTGGGGCAGCCTGGGTGGCTCAGCAGTTTAGCGCACCTGATCCTGGAGACCCGGGATTGAGTCCTACATCAGGCTCCCTGGATGGAGTCTGCTTCTCCCTCTGCCTGTGTCTCTGCCTCTCTCTCTCTCTCTCTCTCTCACATAAGTAAATAAAACCTTAAAAAAAAAAAGAAGAAGAAGAAGAAGATTTTATTCAGGACTTTTGTATTAGGTGTCCAGACTATGGGAATAGGGGAGAGAGATCAGGCCCGATTGTGAGTACAAAAGAGACAGATAGGGACTTCTAGCCAAAGAGCAGAGCGAGGGGGTCAGGGGATGACCAAGTACTAAGAGGAGAGAGAGGCAGTCAGATTCCCACTAAGCTGACTTAATAAGATTCCTGTTGAAGGCAGGCCAAGGGCTTATACACTGTACATGGGGTATAAGGTATTTGATCAAATACTATGAGTGACTAAATATCAAGTACAGGGAACTTATTGCTAAACTGACTTAGCAGAATTTTTACTAAAAGTCAAGTAGGCAGGCCAAGGACAGGACCCAAGGACAAATTCTAGTGGGGGAAAAAAAAAAAGGCAAGGGCCTGTTCAGAGGAACCTGGCTAAGTTTGGTCAAGGAGAGAGCTTTTGTCATAGAAAAATCCCCTTAAGACCCATCTGAAGTCTTTTTGTCTACAAATATCAACAGTTTAGTAAGAATCAACCATTATTGAATTTGACAATATGCATCCACTGACCTTGCTGGAGGCACTGTGCTAGATATTAAACCAATTTGAATATGATTCCATCCTGACTTGGGAGTTTCCGTTCTAATAGGGAGACCAAGGTGTTAAGTTAATAATTACAGTGTAAAACAACTATATGCTTTCATAAAGTGATAAAGAACGTGCTGTGAAACACAGGGGTAGAAATGGAATTAATGCTAAGCAGGAGAGAAAAAAAAATAGGAGTTAAGTAGGACTTCTCAGGGGAAGAATTTTTTGGTTTGGTCTTGAAGGAAGAGTAAACATTTGACAGTTTAAAAAAAAAAAAGATGAGGGAAGATCTTTCAAAGCAAAAGCAATGACACTTAAACAGGTACAGAAACAAAACATCAAATGTGATGGTTCACTGAGAAACATAGCATGAGCCTGAACCCAATCCTGGCAGTCGGGAGGGGAGTGGAAATACGCGAGACTGGTAGTCACCTTGAGCCAGATTGTAAAGGACATTATACTTTAATATTTAATACTTCATGTACTTGGGCCTGACCTTTGAGCAAGGGAGAAGAATGGGAGTCAGATTTGTCATTAAGAAAAATCCCTCTGGCACGAGTAGGGATTGGAACTGGAACAGACCAAATGCAAGTCAATTAATTTAGTTGTTTCCAGAGTTGAGGGAAAAACAAATGATGATCTCAAGGTGGGCTAATGGGTCTGGAGAGGAAACTATAGCTTTTAGAGGAGACAGATTTCCATTAGTAATGTAGTGTCAATTATAAGGAAAAGGTGGAACTGGATAATGGCTTCCAAAATTTCTGGCTCTGGTGATTGTGAAACTAGTGGTGGTATTAACAAATATAAGAAGCACAACAAGAAATAGGAGTTTTGTGGGATATAGTGAGATTTACTTTGAATGTGTTGAACTTCAGTGCTTGAGGGACTTTTCATATCTAGACCTCCGGTATGCAGATTTGTGTGTGGGTCTGCCACACAGGAGAAGAGAGAAGTTGAGACAGGATTTTGCAGATGGTTAGCAGAAATGGGTGTTTGAAATCATTGGAGAAGGAAAGGGTATATAGGAAAAAGCACCGTGGGGGGGGCGGGGAACATCAAAAATGTAACCTTGGATGCACTAATATTTAAGAAAAAGCATTGTGTGTCCAATAAAATTTTTTTAAAACCAAGTTTTAGATTATATAATCCCAACTATTCTTATGTGCATTATGTTAACGAGAAAAGCCTTATGTTGAGAACACATTGATAGGTTTGGACAAGCAAATTTGGGATATGTAAATTTGTTGAATTACTCTGCAAATTGAAAGGAGAAGAACTGAAATTCTTTAGAGAAAAATAGGGGGAAAGAGAACAAGAAAGAGAGGCAAGATGCTTAGTGAGATCAGAGACACCCTGGCAGGAACATTAGGAGAGAAATATGCCACAAAGAGATTTGAAGTTCTATGCTCAGCTTTAAATTCCTGTCCTCAGATGAAAACTTCAGTTAAGTCCACAGTTCACTGATGTCTTTATGCCTGTGGATTTCAGGTGCATGGCGCCCCAGGGGGTGAGAGGGGGGAGGGGGGAGTTCTCAAAGATCTATTGATTTCTACTTTGCTTACTTAGTGCAATTAAAAGACAATGTACAAGATGGAGGAGGCCATGGGAGACTGGACCATAAGAACTGACAAAAAAAAAAAAATTGTATGGAGGGCTCCCTGCTTCCCACAGAGACAGGAAGCTTCCAGGTGACCTTTGTGTTACAGGGAATAGACATACATAAATGATGCATATGAATGAAATGTCTTTTAATGGATTTAGCTAGTTGGCTATGTGATCTTAGGCAAGTCACTAATATTTACTCATATATCAACTCACTTATATATGCCCCCATATTCATAGATCAAATTCAAAATGATAGCCTTATCGAGATGCTTAGCATGAACCATATTTGTCTATATATTTAACTGCCTTTCTATATTCATTACTATGTATATATGCAAGATGTTGCCTCATTGTACATCCCAAAATAGTACAAGAATAGTATATGCACTCTTTTTAAAGCTACATATCAATCTCTGATTTTAGAAAATGGCAATTTTAATTTTATGAGGGTTTTGTGATTAGGCGAATCATGCAAAGCAGATAAAAGGCGCTTAAAAACATTTCCATGATACAAAAAGGTAAAGCAAAAAGGCTTTTCTATAAAATACAGCAGCCAATACAGCAAAGCAGTCCTTATGTGCATTCTGCAGGCAACCTGATGTCAAGTTTTCATGTTGCCCTATGAGAACCCTTATTCATGCTGCAGATACTGCAGAGATGTGGGTGTGGTTTCTAATACAGAAGCTGACTATCTATGAATATTCATAGACACACTCTAGCTAAAACCTTCTAATGGCTTTTCTTGGAACAGCTAAAATAGCAACAGTAAATTTTGAGCTTACCAGATACAATTAGTTAAGAAAGGATGCTGACTTCTTTGAAAATGAGAGCATACAGCACCTCACTCCAAAGCCTTGTTGACCACAGAGCAAGTCCTTTGATCAACCTCTTCTGAACTATAGAGGCGTGTGACTTGAATTGATAAGACAAGAAACACAATCCACAGAACTACAAAATAATGGAATCACATTCTTTCTTAAAATAGTGTATGTAATTGGATATTTCTAGATCCTTAGGAAGAATTCCAAAACTCAGAAAGCCTCAAACTTACTTCACGTAGTATTTATTCTGACCTAAAGATGTCATTATTTCCCCTAATCATGAGCTGATCTTCTTGCAAATTGGGAAAAATACAAAGCTGTGTTAAGGAAATGCTTCAAATCCCCAATCTGAAATTTTAAATACTGCTAATACAATAAACTATTATTTATCATAGATCAATTCCAATATGCAAATGTATTTACCTAACCATCTATCTACTTTACCTAATAAGATACACATAAGAACGCATACACAATATTTTTAAAAATAAGAACACATATACACAATATTTTTAAAACTCTTTTTTAGAACAGGTTTAAGTTCATAGCAAAATTGAGAGAAAGGTAGAGAGATTTCCTTTATAAGCCCTACTCTTACATACATATAGCATCCCCCATTATCCACATTCCACAACAGAGTGCTACATTTGTTCAAATTGATGAGCCCATCTTGATACATCATAACCACCCAAAATTCATAGCTTACATTAGGATTCCTTCTTGGCGTTCTTCATTCTATGGGTTTGGATAACTTTTTGGTGAATGGCATGCATCCATCATACAGAGTATTTTCACTGGCTTAAAAAAATCTGTGTTTTATCTATTCCTTCCTCTTCCCTCCCAACCCCTGACAACACTTGATCTTTTTACCATGGACACAGTTTCACTTTGTCCTGAATGCCATATAGTTGGAATCATAGAGTATATAGCCTTTATAGACTGCTTGTTTCACTTAGTAACATGCATCTAAGGTTACTCCACATCTTTTTATCCTTGATACCTAGTTTCTTCTTAGTACTGAATAATATTCCATTGTCTGGTTTGTTCCTTTATCCATTTACCGGCTGAAGACCATCTTGGTTGCCACCGGGTTTTGGCAATTATGAATAAAGCTGCTGTGAACATCCGTGTGTAGGTTTTTGTGTGGATATAAGTTTCAATTTCTTGGGTAAAAACCAAGGAGTGTGATTGCTGGATCATATGGTAAAGTATGTTTAGTTTTACAAGAAAGGACCAAATTGTTTCATAGGATGGCTTTACCATTTTGCATTCACATCAGCAATGAATAAGAGTTCCTAATGCTCCACATCTTCCCTAGCATTTGGTGTTGTCAGCATTCCAGATTTTGGCTATTCTGATAGATGTGTAGTAGTATCTCATTATTGTTTTAATCTGCATTTCTCTAACAAGATATGATGTGGAACATCTTCTCATATGCTTGTTTTCCATTTGTATATCTTCTTTCGAAAGATGCCTGTTGAGAGCTTTGGCCAATTTTTAAATTGAGCTGTTTTCTTATTGTTTAAATAGTTCTTTGTAAATTTGGGATAATAGTCCTTTTTCAGATGCGTTTTTTATAAATATTTCTTCCCACTCTGTGACTTTTCTTATTGTTTTGGCATTGTCTTTACCATAGTGGAAGTTCTTAATTGTAATTAAATCCAGCTTATTATTTCTTATATGGATTGTGTCTTTGGTGTTGTACCTAAAAAATAACCACAGATAAGAGGTCATCTAGGTTTCCTCCTATATTATATTCTAGGAGCTTTATAGTTTTACATTTTACAGTTAGATTTGTGCTCCATTTTAAGTTAATTTTTCTTGCACTTTTATAACCATTTTTATTACCTGTGTCTTTAAGCACTTCTCTATCTGCCTCACAGAATGGCTATTACATCCCCTAACATTTATTCTGAATAAATTTTTGGGAAGAGTGTAAGTTCTGTATCTAGATTCATTCTTTTATAGGTGGATGTACAGTTGTTCTGCTATCATTTGTTGAACATTCTTTGTCCTACCTATGCTCCTTTGTCAAAATAGATTGAATATATTTATATGGGTCTATTTCTGGGCTCTTTATTTTGCTCCATCGACCTATTTGTTTATTCTTTTGCCAATATCACACTGTCTTGATTCTCTTTGTTTATAGTAAGTCTTGTAGCTGGATAGTATCAATCCTCCAACTGTGTTCTTTTTCAATATTGTGTGGCTATCCTGGCACAATATTTTTAAATGTATATATTTTAAAACATTAGTATCTTACTATATACCATTATTCATTTCATGGTATACCAAGATCATTTTACCAAATCCTTAGGAAGGATCTCAAAATTCCACATTCTGGATATACTATCATATATTTAAATAAACTTTAAGCATTATATATTAAATAGTTTCCAATTTTTTGCCATCATGAATAAAAATATAATGAATACTCTTGCACATAAGTCTTTGTGACCATCTTTGATGATTTACTATGAATAAAGTTTTTGATTAGAATTAGTCAGAGGTATCTTCACAAACTTTTAGAAAATCTATCAGAACTTGAGGTTGTAAATGGATATTTATTTCCCCATGTATTCACTGCCACTTATAATGATGATTATTATGATCATGGCCATGATGGCAAAAAAAACCCTAAAATATTTTAATATGCATTTTTTGATTACTAAGGAAGGCAAACGTGTTTTTTATGATTATTTCTGCCCCTTCCTTTCTTCCCTTCTTTTTCTTTTTCTATATTTTGGTAATGGTCATATATATCCTTGGCCTTTTAATAGTGCAAAAGTCAGTTTTTATTATTTAGTTTAGAATTTTAGAGTCTATATTCTTAAGCAAGTTTCTGTCTCTCTCTCTTTCACTTGATTGCTCTCCTTCCCACCCTCCTTATCATTAAAAAGTATAGGTTTTAGAAGTATGCAAATTTTATTAAATGAATTATAAGACTTTTCAACTTTTTTCTTATAACCTGACGTAACTTTTTTCTTAGGGACATTCAATTTTCCTGGAAATGCAAAGTAAAAATGTACTGAGAATTATTAGTTGGGACTATAGCACTTTTCAGATGTATTTTTAAAATTCCATTTCTACCATATCCATGGTCAATCCATATCTTTTACTTGTTCTTAAGCCAGCTGGAGTCATAAAATGATCTGAGACAATTGAACATTTCTTCTTTCAAGATTTCAAATGAAATAAAATTTATTTTATTTCAGAGAGGTCTACATATTAGACTATTTATTAAAAATTCCTTTGTTTTATTAGTTATATACATTTTTATTTATAACTTTGTAGATTTTTTCCCAATCTCTTTTTAAAATAAATTATAAAAGTTTACTCTAGTTAATTACTCTTTTCAAAAATCTATATTTCATTTTTTGGGTAGTTTGTCATTTCCTTAATTTACAAATACTCTTCTTTTTTCCATTTAAAGCTTTGGCTCTGGAATCTTTTATCTGTTAACTGATGTTGTATATACTTTGCTTTAGTATTTTGTAAATCATTATTGGTCTAAAATATTCTATCATTGTACTTATAATAATTTTATCTCACCTTATTAGAAAAGCATACTGGATAGCAGGGCTGCCTTCTGTTTTTGTTATCAGTCTATACTGATCTTAATTAAATTTTTACCATCACTCATGTTTGGTCCTTTTTACTTTTCCATTTGTTTTTCCTCTTTGCTCTTTGAGCTAAGTTTTCTTATTTGGCTTTGTTCTTCTATTCTGCCCATTTTTATATTTCATGTGTGGTTAGCTCTAAATTTTAAAACTACACTAGAAATTTATGTCTTTAATAAGTAGTGTGAGGACTAAGAAAATATTAACTGTCTTCTATGAAAAGTAGAATAAATTATTTTCTATTTTTTATACTTCTCTGTGTTGCTATTTTGGGTTTTATATCTACTGCGCATATTAATTGCTTGCTGTCCTTCTCTTTGAAATTAAATTAGTTTCCCAAGCTTACCCAATGGTAGTAATCAGTTTGGAGTTTGGTTGCAAACCTGAATTTCATGGTTCCATCGGAATTTACTGAATTAAACTATCCAGGAATGGCCCTGGCCATTAGTATTTTCAAAACATACTTGAGGTGTGCTTTTGAGCTATTTTTAAAAATATTTTATTTATTTATTTATTTATTTATTTATGAGAGAGAGAGAGAGAGGCAAAGACACAGGCAGAGGGAGAAGCAGGCTCCATGCAGGGAGCCTGATGTGGGACTCGATTCTGGGTCTCCAGGATCAGGCCCTGGGCTGAAGGTGGCACTAAACTGCTGGGCCACCCAGGCTGCCCATTGAGCTATTTTTTTAAAGGGGATTTGAGCTTACTTTCACTGTTTTTACTTAATGGATCCTTTTCTCTGCAAACTGCAATTTTGTTCAATTCAAAGTTTGCTTTTCTTTTCATTCATTCATTCATTCATTAGTATGTATGCTAACCATCTCTAGATTGCATCTTCAGTGTTTGTATCAAAACTTTTACCTTTTTGCCATTTTGAATTTAACTGTGAAAGTTTTCATCCACCATGGTCACATATTAGTGATTTGATTTTCTGCCTCGTGATTTGTTCTCCTGAATCTAATTATTTTATTTTTAAAGATTTTATTTATTTATTCATGACAGATACAGAGAAAGAGGCAGAGACACAGGCAGAGGGAGAAGCAAGCTCCTGACAGAGAACCCAATGCAGGACTTTATCCAGGGACCCCAGGATCATGCCCTGAGCTGAAGGCAGAGGCTAAACCACTGAGTCACCCAGGCATACCCTGAATCTGATGATTTTAATTCATAATTAACTTCATTTGTTCTTTTTGATTTGCTTAGATTTTCTTTTATAATTTTTTATAATTTATTTAGATGTGTTTATTTTATTTTGCTTTATGTCCTGTTTTCAATCATCAGTTGTTCTCAAAAATATATTCTTTCATTAAAGGCACAGAATTATTGCAGAATCTTTCAACTTTGCTGTTGTGCTTGTTTTGATATATATATCAAATATATAATATATATATATATATTTTATATTTGCTTTTGTTTGCTTATTCCCAGATGAGTAAAGCTCTATTCAGATGTGTCTATAAAGAGTGCGTAAGAACTCCTTGATTCTTCTCTCAGCTTACCTGGATGCTACCTAACTCCTATTCTTTAATTTAGGGACTTCTTGTGCAATGTTTCTCAACCTTTAACATGCACCTCAATCACTAGGACCTTGTTAAAAGGCAGATTATAATTCAGTGGAGTTCTCACAGCCTGAGATCCTGCATTTCTAATGAGCTCTGCTGCTCTTATTGCTGCCCCACAGCCCACACTGTGACTGGCAGGGTTCTAGTTACCTGCTTTTAAGTGCTTTGTATTTATAGATGTGATATGAAGTCAACTGACACTGTTACAGACTTCTGCAAAGCCTTCAATTCACTAACTTTTGCTCCTCCAAATTGAGGAAGATATAAGAGATATCAAGGTCTTATCCATGTTTTTTGGTGGGTGACCCAAAAAACTTCTATTATCTTGTCTTTCCATTTATAGACACTAAACGAACAAAGTGACCTCATGGCAGCCAGCTTTCAAACAAAACTGATTTGCCTTAGTTAATAAGGGCGAGTGTGTACACTGTTAACCCTGTGACCCACCTTTACCACTAGCTTTGATGGCTCCAGGTAAGAGACTGATGGTGAGTTTCTGCTGCGGGCTCTATGGATTACTAACAGAATATTCTCAGGAGTGAATAATGTCAGTTAGCCTTGTCTTCCTTTAGACTCAGCCCTTTTTTGTAGTCTGTATTATTGATCCTTAATTTTTATGGACTATGGATGACTCATATCTCTGAATAAAGCATTGATGATGATTTTTGCTCCTTAAATTTTGTTGATCATTTAGGTACCATGAAGGAAGGTAGAAAAACTGGCAGAAAGTTTTTGTTTATTTTGAACACACAAATAACCCTATAGATTTTATGGTTACAAAATAATTCTTTATGATAATATTTTCAGACAATACATAAATGTATCATGATAAAAGGAACTATAATTTCCTCTAATCTGGACACAAAGAGATATCCATTAGTAAAAATTTAGTCTATAGATACCTAGAATTATATTCTAAACACATACGATACAGATATTTTATGTAAAAATATTATCTATATTTAGTGAACTTTTTATATCTAATAATTACTTTCAATTTTATGCCAACAAAATACCTTTACAGTATTATTTTAAGTACTGCATAATATTTCTTTGCATGGATGTACTGTAATTTAACTGATACCCTCTTAGAGGTATTTAGTTTTTCATTTCCAGTTTTGCACTTTATAAACAATGCTGTGATGAACACTTTTGTACAATTGACCTAACATGATTTAATAAATATAAAAATAAATAAATAAATAAATATAACAAACTTATAAAACTCTAAAAAACTCTATAAAACTCTAAAAAATTGTACTAATTTAGAATCCTGAAAACTGAGATGATTGATTGCTATGTTGACTATTAGGAATTATTTTAATCACTGATCCTCTGAGAAACAAAAGCTAAAATTCTTTCTGTTTTACTTTATGCTTTTATTAATTAGATGATTCAACACATTCACACAGTGATTTTCTATTTGAAGTCCTTAAAGTTTTCTTTTTTTTTAAAGTAATCTAATGACTACCCAATATGAGTTGAACTCACAACCCTGAGATCAACAGTCACATGCTCTTACCAACTGCCCTGAATTTAATTTACTTACTCAAAACTTCTGTGCACTATTCCTTTATTTAAAAAATAAAAGGTAGCACCTGCTACATTCTAAGAGCTTACAACATATGTTCTAAGAGCTTACAACAAATAACACATTTCTAAGACAGACACTATTCTAAGAGCTTGCAACATGTAACACATTTACTGTACCATTGAAATTCTTCATCTGTAAAAGATTTCTTATGTCCAGAATATTGAATCTTTCCCTATCATATAATTTGAGAATGATTTCTCCACTTTATGGTTTTTTATTTATCATTTATTTGCCAAAATGGAAATTATTTTTTTCCCGTGGTCATAACAATCATTTTTCTGCAGAGCTTCTCCCATAGTGGCACACTGAGAAATTATAATAGTCACTTAATATTTGCTACTATTTAATCCTTAGTTTTTTCAGTACTTTTTAAATCAATCTTGGTTTTATTTTATGTTGAGAGTGAGAGAACCAACTTAATTTTGTTCCTGGTTTCTCCTGGGCACTGCTCTCTGTACTATTTCCCTTCGATTATTTTAATCAGTATCATTCACTTTGTAATAAATCTTAGCCATGAGTATGACAGTTCACTGAGTCCTGTGAATCCTAACAAATCATTGAACCAGAGGTGTTTGTGGGATCCCTGACACAATTATTGAGAACATTAAGAAATCTTTAATAAATGCTTGCTGAGTGCTTTTAGAGTTACTTAAACTTAAGCTTGGAAAAGATTACCAAGGAAGTCTGAGATATAGTTAGAGGAATACCTTGAATTCTGGATTCTACATCTATTACACTATATGTAGAGTAAAAATTGAATGCCGAAATTATTATACTTAAGAAACAGACCCCATACAACGGTGGAGTAACCTAGTAAAATTCAGAGAGGCCCATCAGGGAAGTGAGAGTACAGCTTTGAGCAAGATATTTGGGTTTATACCTAATACTTCTTATCTCTGTTGAAGTGGGCAAGTTCATTAATCTTTCTGTGCCTCTGTCTCTCATCTGTAAGATGAGGATAATAGTAGGTTGGTGGAAAACTGGTTTAACATATATAAATAGCTTAAAATAGTATATAACTGAGAGTACAACAAATGCTAGTTACTATCATGATTATATTGTTTTGTGGCTAAAATTCCAATTAGCCTATCACAGATTTGAAGATGAAATGATTTAGTTCATTTAGGAAGGAAAATTCCTCAGTAAGTAGCAAAGATAGCCTGGTCCTGTAGAACATTTAATATACATCAAAATAAAACTTCTTTTTTTATTAATAATAAATTTATTTTTTATTGGTGTTCAATTTGCCAACATACAGAATAACACCCAGTGCTCATCCTTTCAAGTGTCCCCCTCAGTGCCTGTCACCCATTCACCCCCACCCCCCGCCCTCCTCCCCTTCCACCACCCCTAGTTCGTTTCCCAGAGTTAGGAGTCTTCATGTTCTGTCTCCCTTTCTGATATTTCCTACCCATTTCTTCTCCCTTCCCTTCTATTCCCTTTCACTATTATTTATATTCCCCAAATGAATGAGACCATATAATGTTTGTCCTTCTCCGATTGACTTATTTCACTCAGCATAATACCCTCCAGTTCCATCCGCGTTGAAGCAAATGGTGGGTATTTGTCATTTCTAATGGCTGAGGAATATTCCATTGTATACATAAACCACATCTTCTTTATCCATTCATCTTTCGGTGGACACCGAGGCTCCTTCCACAGCTTGCTTATTGTGGACATTGCTGCTAGAAACATCGGGGTGCAGGTGTCCTGGCATTTCACTGCATCTGTATCTTTGGGGTAAATTCCCAGCAGTGCAATTGCTCGGTCGTAGGGCAGGTCTATTTTTAACTCTTTGAGGAACCTTCACACAGTTTTCCAGAGTGGCTGCATCATTTCACATTCCCACAAACAGTGCAAGAGGGTTCCCTTTTCTCTGCATCCTCTCCAACATTTGTTGTTTCTTGCCTTGTTAATTTTCCCCATTCTCACTGGTGTGAGGTGGTATCTCATTGTGGTTTTGGTTTGTATTTCCCTGATGGCAAGTGATGCAGAGCATTTTCTCATGTGCGTGTTGGCCATGTGTATGTCTTCCTCTGTGAGATTTCTCTTCATGTCTTTTGCCCATTTCATGATTGGATTGTTTGTTTCTTTGGTGTTGAGTTTAATAAGTTCTTTATAGATCTTGGAAACTAGCCCTTTATCTGATATGTCATTTGCCAATATCTTCTCCCATTCTGTAGGTTGTCTTTTAGTTTTGTTGACTGTATCCTTTGCTGTGCAAAAGCTTCTTATCTTGATGAAGTCCCAATAGTTCATTTTTGCTTTTGTTTCTTTTGCCTTCGTGGATGTATCTTGCAAGAAGTTACTGTGGCCGAGTTCAAAAAGGGTGTTGCCTGTGTTCTTCTCTAGGATTTTGATGGAATCTTGTCTCACATTCAGATCTTTCATCCATTTTGGGTTTATCTTTGTGTATGGTGCAAGAGAGTGGTCTAGTTTCATTCTTCTGCATGTGGATGTCCAATTTTCCCAACACCATTTATTGGAGACTGTCTTTCTTCCAGTGGATAGTCTTTCCTCCTTTATCAAATATTAGTTGACCATAAGTTCAGGGTCCACTTCTGGGTTCTCTATTCTGTTCCATTGATCTATGTGTCTGTTTTTGTGCCAGTACCACACTGTCTTGATGACCACAGCTTTGTAGTACAACCTGAAATCTGGCATTGTGATGCCCTCAGCTATGGTTTTCTTTTTTAAAATTCCTCTGGCTATTCAGGGTCTTTTCTGATTCCACACAAATCTTAAAATAATTTGTTGTAACTCTCTGAAGAAAGTCCATGGTATTTTGATAGGGATTGCATTAAACGTGTAAATTGCCCTGGGTAACATTGACATTTTCACAATATTAATTCTGCCAATCCATGAGCATGGAATATTTTTCCATCTCTTTGTGTCTTCCTCAATTTCTTTCAGAAGTGTTCTATAGTTTTTAGGATATAGATCCTTTACCTCTTTGGTTAGGTTTATTCCTAGGTATCTTATGCTTTTGGGTGCAATTGTAAATGGGATTGACTCCTTAATTTCTCTTTCTTCAGTCTCATTGTTAGTGTATAGAAATGCCACTGACTTCTGGACATTGATTTTGTATCCTGCCACACTGCCAAATTGCTGTATGAGTTCTAGCAATCTTGGGGTGGAGTCTTTTGGGTTTTCTATGTAGAGTATCATGTCATCGGCGAAGAGGGAGAGTTTGACTTCTTGACTTCTTCTTTGCTAATTTGAATACCTTTTATGTCTTTTTGTTGTCTGATTGCTGAGGCTAGAACTTCTAGTACTATGTTGAATAGCAGTGGTGAGAGTGGACATCCCTGTCTTGTTCCTGATCTTAGGGGAAAGGCTCCCAGTGCTTCTCCATTGACAATTATATTTGCTCTGGGTTTTTCGTAGATGGCTTTTAAGATGTTGAGGAATGTTCCCTCTATCCCTATACTCTGAAGAGTTTTGATCAGGAATGGATGCTGTATTTTGTCAAATGCTTTCTCTGCATCTATTGAGAGGATCATATGGTTCTTGGTTTTTCTCTTGCTGATATGATGAATCACATTGATTGTTTTACGAGTGTTGAACCAGCCTTGTGTCGCGGGAATAAATCCTACTTGGTCATGGCGAATAATTTTCTTAATGTATTGTTGGATCCTATTGGCTAGTATCTTGTTGAGAATTTTTGCATCTGTGTTCATCAGGGATATTGGTCTATAATTCTCCTTTTTGATGGGGTCTTTGTCTGGTTTTGGAATTAAGGTGATGCTGGCCTCATAGAATGAATTTGGAAGTACTCCATCTCTTTCTATCTTTCCAAACAACTTTAGTAGAATAGGTATGGTTTCTTCTTTAAACGTTGGATAGAATTCCCCAGGGAAGCCATCTGGCCCTGGACTTTTGTATCTTGGGAGGTTTTTGATGTCTGCTTCAATTTCCTCCCTGGTTATTGGCCTGTTCAGGTTTTCTATTTCTTCCTGTTCCAGTTTTGGTAATTTGTGGCTTTCCAGAAATGCGTTCATTTCTTCTAGATTGCCTAATTTATTGGCGTATAGCTGTTCATAATATGTTTTTAAAATAGTTTGTATTTCCTTGGTGTTGGTAGTGATCTCTCTTTTCTCATTCATGATTTTATTAATTTGAGTCTTCTCTCTCTTCTTTTTAATAAGGCTGGCTAATGGTTTATCTATATTATTAAGTATTTCAAAGAACCAACTCCTGGTTTTGTTGATCTGTTCCACAGTTCTTCTGGTCTTGATTTTGTTGAGTTCTGCTCGAATCTTTATTAACTTTCTTCTTCTGATGGGTGTAGGATCTATTTGCTGTTTTTTCTCTAGCTCCTTTAGGAGTAAGGTTAGCTTTTGTATTTGAGTTCTTTCCAGCTCTTGGATGGATGCTTGTACTGCGATGTATTTCCCCCTCAGGACTGCTTTTGCTATATCCCAAAGATTTTGAACGGTTTTATCTTCATTCTCATTAGTTTCCATGAATCTTTTTAATTCTTCCTTAATTTCCTGGTTGACCCTTTCATCTTTTAGCAAGATGGTCCTTAATCTCCACGTGTTTGCAGTCCTTCCAAACTTCTTGTTGTGATTTAGTTCTAATTTCAAGGCATTATGGTCTGAGGATACGCAGGGGACGATCCCAATCTTTTGGTATCCATTCAGACCTGATTTGTGACCCAGTATGTGGTCTATTCTGGAGAAAGTTCCATGTGCACTTGAGAAGAATATGTATTCAGATGAGTTTGGATGTAAAGTTCTGTAGATATTTGTGAAATCCATCTGGTCCAGTGTATCATTTAAAGCTCTCATTTCTTTGGAGATGTTGTGCTTAGAAGACCTGTACGAGTGTAGAAAGCGCTAGATTGAAGTCACCAAGTATAAGTGTATTATTATCTAAGTATGTCTTATTTTGGTTATTAATTGATATATTTGGCAGCTCCCACATTCGGGGCATATATATTGATGATTGTTAAGTCCTCTTGTTGGATAGATCCTTTAAGTATGATATAGTGTCCCTCTTCATCTCTCACTACAGTCTTCAGGGTAAATTTTAGTTTATCTGATGTAAGAATGGCTACCCCTGCTTTCTTTTGAGGACCATTTGAATGGTAAATGGTTCTCCAACCTTTTATTTTCAGGCTGTAGGTGTCCTTATGTCTAAAATGAGTCTCTTCTAGACAGCAAATAGATGGGTCCTGCTTTTTTATCCAGTCTGACACCCTGTGCCTTTTGATGGGGTCATTAAGCCCATTCACGTTCAGAGCTACTATTGAAAGATATGAGTTTAGTGTCATCATCATATC